>NC_062553.1:89002128-89303889 GCF_016906955.1 Phacochoerus africanus
TCTGTGGTGGCTCAGATCAATGCTGAGGTGCAGGTTCAATGGCCCGGCCAGCTTGGGTAGCTGCTGAGGTGTGGGTTCCAGCGCTATCCTGGTGCAGTGGATCCAGCATTGCTGCAACTGTCGTATAGGTCACAGCTGTGGCTCAAATTTGATCCCAGGCCCAGGAACTTCCACATGCCTCAGGTAAGGCCAGAACAAACAAACAAACCCAAAGAAAGAAATAATTGTTTCATATTGCAGACTTGCTTCCATAGGGAACTGCTTTAATGATATGTATGTGGGAAGTATATTAGGGATTTGCTGAAGAACAACATCTGTGAGAGTGAGGGAGGAGATTTAGTCAGAGTTAAGCTGTGATACAGTTGCAACAGAGGCCTGAAACAATCTCAGAGAAAGCTCTGCAGCAAGAATGTATGGAAGCCTGGTGCAGCTGTTGAGAGAGGATCCACAGGAAGAAAAACCTTGAGTAAGTGCTTCCTTTGGCAGAGGAACACAATTATGAGATGTCAGCAGTCAACCATGCCAGCAGCTACAGATTGAGAGCCTTGGCTCTGCTCTTAAAGAGATCTAGTTATCTCACCACAGCAACCATCACACTGCTTTTCTATGAAGGGTCAAATCCATGAGTATTCAATATATAATAGCAAGTCACTTACTACCCTCCTTCATGGTTCCTATGGTACCAGTCTTCTCCTTCTCCTTCCTCAGAAGGTAATGAGCCCCCAAAGGATGGTTCATTCTCTATGCCAGGGATTTTGATAGGCAAGTGCCTGACCTCTCTCCTGATCCTACAAACTCCATTTTCTATAAACTGTTTCCTCTTTTTGTTTTCACAGAGAATTTCTAAAAATGGCATGGCTTTACATCTGACCTCACTACTGAATTGTTACAAGTTTCCTTATTTGCTATGCTTTTCTACTAACTTCCTGCTAAATCTAGTCTATACAACTCATTCATTTACCTACTCATTTGTTCATATCTTTATTACTTCCTTTAACAAATATATAATGTTTACCAACTAAGGGTCAGGTTTGGTGAATAAAAGAGGATACTCACTCTCTTCATGGGAATTATTTTTAAGGGGTACTAACAACAGTAACATCAAAAAATTGACAGAGCTTTCCTAGGATGTAAAAAGCTGAAAAGAGGATTGTTTCCACCCCGACAACAATACAGCATCAGATAATCCACAAATCACAACTTTTCTTAAATGTATCAGAAAGCTGTGGCTTCAGGGCAACCGAGTCAATATTATAAGTAAAGACAGACATCTCCAAGGAGACAGAGGACATTAGAATCTGTTTACCTGGAATTGACACAGGGCACCTTGGAGGCCATTAAGAACCTAGCCAAATCTTTTAATAAATTGCTAAATGTTGAGCATGGGTGAGTGTGAGAATATACAAGTAATTAGCAGCCACACACAAAAATGGGAATTTTCAAAAATTCAAAGGTTCTTCCCCTAAGACCTCACTATGAGCTTATGAAAAAAGTGGGGGCAAGAGATTCAAGAAAAACTCCTTTCAGTTGCATTCCTGGGAAAGTGATGCACCATCTTCTAGACTTTCTCCCCTTTATGAGACAAAAGCTTTAAACCAGCAAGAGTAAGGCAGCAAATCGTATCACCTTTAAAGCAAGGGTGAAAACCCACTCCAGCTGGGGGAGAAGAACTGGAAATCATCCTCTCTATCCTTGGGGAAGCGGCAGGAATACAACTTGGGCCCGGATAATTAGCTGCCCCCCTATGACAGGTAGATATGGACAAGAGTATTGAAAAGTGTCCACAACCAAAATCAGGGACATGGTGCCTGCCTAAGATAGAAGTTGACTCAGAGCAACTAGGAACAACTCCCCTCTCCTCCACCAGCCAGTTAATAACCTGAGTTATGAGACATTTAAGTCCACTCCTGGAGGAAGCTCAGGAGCATGGAGAAAGACCCTATCTGAGGGATAGTTGAAGGGGAAGATTTAAAGCTATAGATGGAACAGATGTGGAGAAAACCCTACCAAACCCATGTCATCCCAAATACAAGCAGCAAACACTAGTTGAACGAGAAGCTTTTGGTGCACTATGGATAATGAGGGGTGGTCCATAGAATCATAAGATTGTCTCTCAACACCCAGAAGTCAGAGGGATTTTCTTGTTGACTTTGAAGGATCAAACTGCCAGAGTCTGCAGGGAAAGGTACATGCTTCCAGGCTCATTGGCCCCAGTTAAATGACAGAGAGAAAATGAGAAACAGTGCTACAATCATGATAAAATATGTTCTGGCAACAATCTGAATGAGCATGGAGGGAAACCAGAGCCTCAGATGAAATTGCAGCCCTAGCTAAAAACTTGATTTCAGCCTAATGACCCTGAACAGACACTGTATCTAGACTTCCAAACAAAGGAGCTATGAGATGATGTGTACATTGTGTTTAGTTTTCACCTCCATTTTTATCACCCTCAGTTAAATAGGCTCTAATCAGCCACTTAAGCAAATGAAAATCCTTGGTTTCAATATTTTTAAGAAACATTAACATAACATAAAATTAACCATTTTCAAGTGCACAGTTTAGTGGTATTTAGTCTATTTATAATGCTATGCAACCATCACCTCTTTTTAGTTCCAAGAATGGGTGTCATTTTAAGTCACTAGGTTTGTAGTAATCTATTACCCAGGAATAGAAAACTAACACAGATTTGGGGACCCAAAGTACACTGTTGGAGGGATAATAGATCAACTCAAAGAAATGAAGGTGGCATAAATTAAGGAAAATATAAAACTTTTAAAAATGTAATTGCTATAGATCTATCTAAAACAAAAGGGAAAGCAATTTATTATTGTGAGGTAAAATATATGACAACAATATTACAAATAATGGGAGGGAAGTATTGGAAATATGCTAAAGTCATTATAAAGTGTCAATTTCCTCTTTCTGTGTAACAAGTTACCAGCTAATTTGTTTTAGTATACTCTTAATTTTTAAATATATATTTTGTAAACTCTAAGGCAAAAAACTTTTTCATGAAATTTATGAATAACAATAATGAAAAAATAAAATCATAAAACTCATCAATCCAAAATAAGGCAGAAAGGGGGGTGAACAACAGATGAAACAGACACAACATAGCTAGCAAGATGGGCATATTAATATCTACATTAAATACCAATGCTTTGAATACACCAAATAAAAGACAGAAACCCCACCAGATACTATCTACAAATAACCTACTTTAAATTGAATTAAAGAATGTTAAAAAACAAAACAAAACAAAACACCTCAGGCAAATATAACAAAAAGAAAGCTAGAGTGGCTATAATATTAGAAAAAGCAGACTTCACAACAAGGAATATTACCAGAACAGAGATGGATGTTATATAATAAAAAAAAAAAAAAAGGAGTGAACTCATCAGGAAGACATAACAGTCCTAAAAGTTTATGCACAGAACAGAGCTTCAAAATATATAAAGTAAAATAATAAATAAATGATAAAACTGAAAGAAATAGATAAAGCCATAATTATATTTGGCATTTAATTTTCTCAATATCTTAAACTTCGTTTTAGCTAGTGTGTTCTTATGAAGGTCACCAATGGTTATAAGTATTTAAAATCCAACTAGAACTTAAGGTTCCCCATGGCACATATTTCTTAGCCTCTCTCCAGGCACAGTCATAACACTGTACCCAAGACAAATGCAGTCTCCTCTTGTCCTAACCAGGAGCAGAACATTCCCAAAGGAAGGATGAATCAGAAATCCACCAAGAAACACATCTCAGATACTCTAAGACAGTCTTCAAATCAGTGAGATCTGAGTATCTCAGTGGGCAGTGGCAATCTTATAGTCAGAAAAAGTTCAATCAAAGGCTACTATTATATTTGATGCAAGTTTTAACATGATGCTGTATAATGCTTTTGTTTTCCCACCTAGAGCAATGGTTCTCTATTTTTTTAGTCTCAAGAGAACTTACACTCTTAAAAACTA
Source organism: Phacochoerus africanus (assembly GCF_016906955.1). Lineage (NCBI taxonomy): Eukaryota > Metazoa > Chordata > Mammalia > Artiodactyla > Suidae > Phacochoerus > Phacochoerus africanus. The sequence continues at coordinate 89,006,100 of NC_062553.1, forward strand.
TTGACTGTCCCAAATCCCAAAAACTTGTGCCTATGTGGGTTATAGCTATCAATGCTTAGGGTATTAGAAGATTGAGAAGACATTATTTATTCATTAACTTTAAGATAATAATAAATCCACTATAATATAAACAGCATATACTATGAAAATATTGTGTTTTTCCTTTAAAAAAATTGGTGAGAAAGGTGGCATTGTTTGACTTTTTTTTTTTTTTTTGGTCAAATTCCTTTAATGGCTGGCTTAAAGGAGAAAATCTGGATTCCCAAATCTGCTTTCAACCTGTTTATGCGTTTCTTTTCGTTGAAATGTATGTAGGAAATTCAGCCTTACACAGTTACGTAGCTGGGAAAAGGAGGAGTATTTTAATAGACTTTTCAGGTAATTGTGAATATTCTTTTTTGACAAACAATAGTATCTTAATGAGTAGCTGCATTGTAGAGTCTTAAACCAGTGATTTTTTTTTGCCCTCTGTTACAATAAAATCCACTCATCGCTCATGCTTTTTTTTTTCTTTTTTTTTTTTTTGTATTTTTAGGGCCGCACCCACTGCATATTGAGATTCCCGGGCTAGGGGTCAAATTGGAGCTGTAGCCACTGGCCTACACCACAGCAACAGATTCTAGCTATGTCTGTGACCCACACCACAGCTCACGGCAACACTGGATACTTAACCCACTGATCGAGGCCAGGGATTGAACCTGCATCCTCATGGATCCTAGTCAGATTCGTTTCTGCCAAGCCATGATGGGAACTCCCAACTCATGAATTTTCAATGGATCGTTTGCCCATATACAATTTTGTAGTTTGAAAAATCGATTCCTTATGTTATGTAGATATTCCAAATGTTGATAGATTTATTTATACAGTAATTATTAAAAAAAACATTTGTTATCATCAATCTCATCAGAAAGCTTTTAAATATTGGGAAATTATCAAGCTCATGGGGGGGATAAAGCTTTCCAAAATTTTAATTTTCAATTCAAAGTTCAGATTTTGAATCATTGGTAACAGATATTGTCAGTTATTTTCTTTGAAAATGTCTGTCCAATACCGAAGTCTGCATAAGCAGCAGCTTGGGAGTCACTCTGTTAAATGAAAATGAAAATGGCAGTTTATGAAAAAAGTGGCTAATTTCACCTCATTCAGACAATCATACAAGTGCTTTTCCTTGAGTCAACCAACACATTACTTTGCAGCATGCTTTATGTGTATTTCTCACTGTCATGCGGGACATTACAAAGATGTATGTGTAAGGGTTGAGATTGAATAACAGTAGTTTTTATTGCTTCAAGGCATTCGTAATTGAAACTTGTTTTGTTTTATCTGCAACTGCGTGAAGAATATCATGATTGCAAGCAGCTTCACACCACTGCCGTGATTCACACTTAGTAGCCATTTTACTATGAATATTTCACTGTCCTTGCAAATGCAACACAGTGACAAAGCAAACAGAACTATTATAAAAGCTAATTTTGTTATCACAGATCATTATCATCTTTTTTTTTTTTTTTGCCTTTTCTTGGGCCGCTCCCGCGGCATATGGAGGTTCCCAGGCTAGGGGTTGAATCGGAGCTGTAGCCACTAGCCTACTCCAGAGCCACAGCAATGCGGGATCCGAGCCGCGTCTGCAACCTACACCACAGCTCACGGCAACGCCGGATCGTTAACCCACTGAGCAAGGGCAGGGACCGAACCTGGAACCTCATGGTTCCTAGTCGGATTCGTTAACCACTGCGCCACGACGGGAACTCCATCACAGATCATTTTAAAAAGCTTGGACATCTAAACAAAAACAGGCTAGGAGTCCACTGGAGCATACTTTGGAGAATAGCTGCCTTACTTCAGATATGTATATTGGTAAAAATAAAGTTTAGGGTTATACTTACTATAACTGCTGGGGTAAAAGGATGGTGGTGGCTAATTAGTCACTGTGAATATGTGTACATACTCCTCAAATAAAAAGAACAGCACACTTTTTAATGTTAAAGGTGAAACTGAGAAGAGTAATCACCCACTCCCCAGCCTTCCTCTCAACCCCATCCTAATTTGGAATGAAGATTTAGTTGCTACAGAGATCATTCTTAATACAAAAACAAGACTCAAATGATAATGTCCTTGAATTATAACTACCCATGGAATTCAGTGAAGAACTCAGTCAGTTACAAATAAATACAGAAAGCTACCATCCATATATACTAAGTATAAACAGAAAATATAACAGAAAAAATAACCTTTAACAGCATAATGAAAGTATCAAATTCCTAGCAATAAACTTAATAAGAATATGTAAAACCTCTCTGAAGAAAACTACATGAATTTATGAAAGTACATAGAAGGTGACCTGACAATAGTTAAAAGCATACCATTCTGCCAGGTAGAAAAAGTAATTGTAAAAACAAATTTTGCTCTAATTGACCCATTTAACCCAATATCAATAAAAAACAGGTTGAAGTTTCTCTTTTGAATTTGTCAATATGATTTTAATTTTATCCAGTAGAAAAAAATCTTTGATAAAGCTGAGCATTTTCAGTTATTAAAGATATACATGTCAAAGCTACACCCAATGAAACATGAAATACTGGGGTAAAGTTAAACACATTATCCAAAGCCGCAAAACTCAAATGTCAAGAAATAGATGCAAATTATATAATAAATGTGGTCATGATGATGATCATGAAAATAGTGATCACATGCTGCATATTTATTAATACATGTTGTATCATATCCTATGTGCTTAATATATATTAACTCACTCAGTCCACTCTGAAACCATGTGAGGTAAGTATCATTATATTTCCCCACTTTAGAAATGAGTTTTCTGAGTTCAGCAAATTGAGGATGATTGAATAACTGATTTGGGAAAACCAATTCGCTCTTAAGGAGGACAGAAATAAAGTCAGAGTTTTAAAAAATTGTATCTGCTCCAAAATGCATTTCAAATGGATTACATTAAATACAAAAAATTTTAAAAAATAATTGATACCTTTAAAAATATGGGACACTATTTACAACAATTACTTAGAAAAAAATACCACTTTAAGCATGATACCAAAAACATAATGCAAAAGGATGAAAGTCTAGATGAATTTTCAGGCAAAAATTTAAGAAGGATAGATAACACCCAGAGTGGTGGAGTTAGAGGGAAATGTACAACTTCATTTCTAGGGGATAATAGAACAAATAATAGCCTTAAGTATATATACATACACACTCTTTAAGCCAATGATTATATTTCTAGAAAAACTTCACCAGGAATTACAACAATGAACAAGGATGCATATGTAAAAGATGTTCATAAGTATTTTTATAAGTATAATAAATTGGATATAATGTAAATATCCTATAGCAGTGGCCTGTTGGGATAGAAATTGCAATATATTCATTTAGTAAAGTAATAGGTAGGCATTATAATGATGTTTCAGGTCTTATATTTATGTACATGGAGAGATGCTCCATTATGGTATGTTCAATGAAAAAGTCTCATAAACTGTATGATTAGTCTGATCCCATGTTTATTACAAATATACCCACACACCTTCTACAATAGTGATGCTTAACTTTTGCTGCAAGTTACAGATTATAAAATCCAATTGCCAAGACTTAATTCAAATCAATTCAATCAGATTTTCTGGGGGGGGGGGGGTGAGGCAAAATATCAATAGTATTTTAATGTTTTTTGAGATGATTCCAATGTGCAGCCAAGTTTGAGAACCACCTGCTAAATTATTAGCTATGAATACCTTCATGGGATAGAATGATGTATATTGTCTATTCTTTTTTATATGTGTTTTCAATTTTAACATATGAATAATCTGAATGATATAATTGTATGGACTGTATTGTTATGTGTGGTGAAGGGTCTGACTTCTTTTTTGGATATTTGACTGTTGACAGCCTTAAGTCTCACCCCTCCCTCTTCTCCTGGTGCCCCTATCTGATCAAGATGAAAAGGAGACCTGAGTTACCCTCCTTGGCACAGGTGAGAGATTTAAACCATGCAAGCCTCTTCTCACATGTGAACCCTCACTCCAGCCCTATTCCATAAAGATGATAAAAATCCAAGCCAATCCACTTTCTTTGCTTTCTCAAGCCATTTCAGACTTGCCTGAGAGACTGACCTATACTCCTTAGAAGCCTCAGTTATGTACATAATAAACTTTTTCATATTATTTTCAAGTGTGTGACATCAGTGTCAACATGAAGCAAATTTTGGATATGGGTCCATTTGACTTCTCAGAGGGCTATAACAGCATTGAAAACAATCACCTTTGAAAATTGTCATTGTAACTCCTCATAAGACCACAGGCCTTCATGGGCCACCAAATACTCTCTTTACTGCCAATACTAGGCCTTTACTTGTCCTCAGTGGCCAGAGACTTCTGCTTTGTCCTCTTGGAGCAGACTAAGGGTTTATATTTCTATTATCTTACCAGACATAATTCCTAGGGAATTTTTTTTTTTTAATTTTCAAATCGAATTTTTGAGGCTTGGGGTGGGATGAGCATGGATTCTGCCTATTCTGGCATGACTTCTGTCTTTGCTGTATTTTTCTGATTTAACAGATTAGCACTATCCCTTGATTCAAATTCCTCAAGTTTTGGTGCCTGATAAGAAACAGACTAAATTTCAACATGTCAATTTTAGAGCCTCCAAATTTATTATTATTATTATTTGTCTGTTGTCCTTTTTAGGGCTGCACCAGCGGCATATGAAGGTTCCCAGGCTAGGGGTCCAATTGGAGCCATTGCTGCCAGCCTACACCAGAGCCATAGCAACATCAGATCCAAACCCCCATCTGCAACCTACACCACAACTCAGTGCAACGCCAGGTCTTTAACCCACTGAGTGAGGCCAGGGACTGAACCTGCAATCTCATGGTTCCTACTTGGATTCGTTTCCACTGCGCCACTATGGGAACTCCAAATTTATTATTATTTTTATCTCCTTCTCTACAACAGTCACTTCTACTGTAATTTTAACCAAATTTCTTTTTGTTTTAAGCAGTCGAGCTTTTGCTATGTCTTTTTTTTACTCACCTTTCCATGCTCCTGGCACCATTGTTGAATTAGAGCAACTTTTTTTATATTTATTAGCCGTCAGGTAGACTTTTTAATAATCTTTTATATTTATGGTTATTTTTAATAGAATGATAAAAATCTGTATTCCTCTTCTTATTCTTAATTGTATTAAATAATTTACAATGCTAAAAGTCCTAAATAATTATTATTTTAATAGTTTCATAAGAAGCACTTTGAATGAGGAAATCATACTTTAGCTCAATAGATGGTAAACTATGGCCCATTGGCCAAATCCTGCTTTTGTGCATGAAATTTTATTGAATTCATTTTTTGTATTTTCTATGACTGTTTTGTGTTACAGCAGCAGAGCCGAATAGTTGTGACAGAGAACATATGCCCTGCAAAGCATAAAATATTTACTATCTATCCCTTTATAGAAAAAAGTTTGCTGACCTTGGTCTAGGTTATCGAGAAACAGCTAGTGGATTTAAGACTTTCCACTGTGAAAACTACTAAAACAGGAATAATAAAACATGCAAAATATTTGATAAGTGAAAAAAAGTTACAGGATAAAACTGCAGTGGTGTGAAACTGGTTAAGGCTTTTTTGAACATCTACCATGCAATATAGACTGCTTTAGAAATACCTATTTTTCATTCACAAAACCCTAACAACCTCATGTTTTCCTTTTATATTTTCAAAGGCTAACTTTCTGATAAATTATGGGGGGGAACAGGAATTATTTATTTACATATTCTCTTAATTTAGATGAACTCCAATGTTTCCCAAAGTAGTCTGCTTTCCGAGATTCTTGACTCTATCAAAGAAACTCTTTTTTTTTTTTTTAAGCTAAGATTGTGGCTCAATTTAGAAATATAAAAATGAGCACGTCAAATATTTCATTTAACTCAATTAATGAAAGAACTAATATGATGATGTTACCTATTCAAATGAGAATTTAAAACATTTGTATGTAGTCGAGAAATGCTAAAATAAACTTAAAATATATGCAAGAATTGGTCTGGCCTCAGGGAATAATCAGTTGCAGAACTGGTCGCAACGAAATTACATGTCTATAAATAGGAATCATTCGCATTATTATCTGTTTTCTACAACTTGTAGAGTTGTAAAATAGCTCAAAAAGCATAAAAGGTAGGGATCACCCTATTCTGGAGTAACCAGATAGGACCTATGCTAGTCCTTTTTGGCCCATTTCAAAGTCACAATTTTTCCTGACAGATGAAATGGCCCATTTCTTCTCTCCTTGCCTGTTTTATTACCCATATGGAACCCTACCTTTTTCATTTGTTCCTGCAATATTGTTTTTCTTTGAAAGGATATACAGCACTTTGGGGAGTAATGCTAAAGTAGTTGTACAACAAAAGCACAAAAAAGAAACAACATTTAGTATTATATATTATTTTCCAAACACTTAGGCCACTCTTCTCTCTGGAGTAGATATTTTTAAGTTTCTACTGTTGTGCTATTCTCAGTCATCTCTCTACTTTCACTGGCATATAGAAATTCAATACTCCTTACTTTACTATCTAAAGAAATTGAGCATCCTCTTTATCTCATCCTTGAACCTGACTATGCCCAAGAGGATACAACTGGTCAATTAAAATGTTCCATGGAGATTAATTATGGTGTTTTCAAAAAACAACCAAACAACAACAACAAAAAAACAACAACAACAAAGAATCAGTCTAGATAGAGCTAAAATTATGTCACTTCTCTAGAGGGGACCCAGAATGTCTTGAGTCAGTTTTCATTTTTAATTTGCTGACAATTTCTTTTTCTGAGGTAATGGGTATTTCAGGGAAAAAAAAAGTTAGGATAAGTGGCCCTGCCCCAGAGTGTGGTTTGGGCCCTAGCTGCCCACCTCCAGCACACACCTTCACACCACTGTGCCACCACTGTGGTTTCAGTAAAGAAAAGACAACTAAGATCCATTCTGTACTACTGACAGAGATGAAGCCACAGGGACCACAGTGCCTGTGCCCAGCCACCACTCACTCTCTGCCCCTAGGGACAAGATTTTGGGGGAAAGCATGCATTTTTGCATATTTAGACTTTTTCCTATAATTTTCTAAGTCTTAGTGCTTTCTTTCATATGATACATATTTGCCTGAGATTCCTCAAGCATCTCAATGCCCATACCCACAATTCCTACTCACATCTGTTCAATCAACATGAGAAAAACAAAACAGAAAATAACAGCAATCAAACTGCATCAATATATCTAGTACAGGGCTTTTTGACAAGATGGTTGTGTAGAAGGTTTCAAGCTCACCTACTCTCAAAAAACACCAATACTACAACTAACTGCTGAATAAACATCAACAAATAGATTTGGAGATATTAAAAAAAAAAAGATACCCTACACCCAAAGACAAAGAAGAAGCCACATTGAGACTATAGGAAGGGAGCTTTTACAATATAAGTAATCCTGTACCCACCAGGTGGGCAATCACGGATTGGAAAATAACTGTATTGCAGAGGGTCTCCCATAGGAGTGAGAGTTCCAAACTCCATGTCAGTTTCCCCAGTCCAGGGGTTTGGCACTTGGAGGAGGAACCCACAAAACATTTAGCATTGAAGGTGAGCAGGGCTAAGGTGAGTGGGGCTTGAGTGCAGGAGCTCTACAGGATTGGAGGAAATGGGGACTCTACTTTTGGGAGGGCACATACAGCATTTCATGTTTACTGGGTCCCAGGGGAAAGAAGGGACTTCATAAGAAACTTGGTCAGACTGGCTTCCAGGTCTTCTGGGAAAGCAGGGGGAAGGATACTGGAGGTAGAGGTCCCAGGGAATAAGCATCAGTGTGAGCTCCCTGGAGGCTGATTTTGGAACCATCCAGCCCCACACACCAGGGCTAAGAAGCCCAAAGCCAAACAACAAACAGGATGGGAACACAGTCCCATCCATCAGCAAACAGGCTGCCTAACATCCTCCAAGGCACACAGCTGCCTCTAATCACACCCAGAGACAAAGCTCAACCTACCAGTGGGCAAGCACCAGTCTCTCCTACCTGGAAGCCTGCCATAAGACCTTCTATCAATTTACCCACAGAGGGCAGACACAAGAAGGGCCACAATCCTATAGCCTGCAAAAAGGAGACCACACAGAAAGCTAGGCAAAATGAAAAGGCAGAGAAATATAAGCCAGAAGAAGGAACAAGACAAAACCCCAGAAAAACAGCTAAGTGAAGTGGAGATAAGCAACCTACATGAAAAACACTTCGGAGTAATGATAGTAAAGATGATTCAAGATCTCAGGAAAAAAAATCTGGAAGCAAAGATTGATAAATTACAAGAAATATTTAAGAAAGAGAAAATTTAAAGATTAAACAAGTAGAGATAAACAACACAATAACCAAAGTAAAAAATTAACTAGAAGGAACTAATAACAGAATACATGAGGCAGAAGAACAAAGAGGTGAGGTAGAAGACAGACTGGTGTAAATCACTGACATGGAACAGAATAAAGAATGAAAAGAGGAGTTCCTGTCATGGCTCAGCAGTTAGCAAGCCCAACTAGCATTCTTGAGGACATGGGTTCAATCCCTGGCCTCACTCAGTGGGTTAAGAATCTGGCATTGCCATAAGCTGTGGTGTAGGTAGCAGACTCAGCTTGGATCCAGCATTGCTGTGGCTGTGACATAGGGCAGCAGTTACAGCTCTGATTGACCCCCTAGTCTGGGACCCTCCTTATGCCACAAGTGTAGCCCTAAGAAAAAAAAAAAAAAGAAGAAAAAGAAGAATGAAAAGAAATGAAGACAGTCTAAGAGAACTATGGAACAGCTTTGAATACACTTGCATTAGCATAATAGGGGTGCCAGAAGAGAAGAGAGGGAGAAAGGGCCAGAGAAAACATTTAAAGAGATAATAACTGAAGACTTCCCTTTCATGGGAAAGGAATCACTCATTCAAATCCAGGAAGCACAATGAAAATCATATAAAATAAATCCAAGGGGGAATACCCCAAAAACATATTGAACAAAATTACCAAAATTAAAGACAAAGAGAAAATATGAACACAGCTGGGAAAAACAAATATCATGCAAGGGAACCTCCATAAGTTTATCAGCTGATTTTTTAGCACAAATTCTTCAGACAAGAAGGGAGTGGCACTCATATACTTAAAGTGAGGAGGGGAAAAACTTACCACCAAGAATATTTCATCCAGCAAGGCTCTCATTCAGATTTGGAGAAATCAAAAATTTTATAGATATACAAAAGCTAAGAGAATGATCAGCACTAACACAAACTGCTAGAGCTCATCACTGAATTTGATAAAGTTGCAGGATACAAATTTAATACACTGAAATATACTGCATTTCTATATACTAAAAATGAAATATCAGAAAGAAAAATTAGGGAAACAATTTACTATTGCATCAAAGAGAATAAAATATCTAGGAATAAACCTACCTAAAGACACAAAAAATTGTACTCTGAAAACTGCAAGATGCTGATGAAAGAAATCAAAGACGACACAAACAGAGAAATATACCATGCTCTTGGATTGGAAGAATCAATATTGTCAAAATGATTATGACTATTCAAGGCAATCTACAGAGTCAATGCCAGCTCTTTCAAATTGCCAAAGGCATTTTTCACAGAATTAGAAAAAAAATTAAAATTTGCACGGAAACACAAAAGACCCTGAATAGCCAAAGGAATCCTGAGAAAGAAGAATGTAACTGGAATCAAACTCCATGTCTTCAGAGTATACTACAAAGCTACAGTCATCAAAATTGTATGGTACTGGCACAAACAGACATATAGGTCAGTGGATAGCATTGAAAACCCCGAAATAAATCCATTCACTTATGTCAACTAATGTATGACAAAGGAGGAAAGAAGGCAAGAATATACAATGGAGAAAATAACGTCACTTCAATAAGTAGTGTTGGGAAAACTGCACAGCTACATGTAAAAGAATGAAATTAGAACGTTCTCTAACCCCATACACAAAAATAAACTCGAAATGGATTAAAGACCTAAATATAAGACCTGATACTATAAAACTCTTAGAGGAAAACATAGGCAGAACATTATCTGACATAAACTGCAGCAAGATCTTTTCAGATCCACCCCCTAGAATAATCAAAATAAAAACAAAAATAAACAAATGAGATCTAATTAAACCTTAAAGTTTTTTTGTTTGTTTATTTTTGTTCGTTTGTTTGTCTTTTGTCTTTTTAGGACTGCACCCACAGCATTTGGAGGTTCCCAGACTAGGGGTCAAATCCGAGCTGTAGCCTCTGGCCTATGCCACAGACACAGCAACGTGGGATTGAAGCCACATCTGCAATCTACACCACAGCTCACAGCAATGCCAGATCCCCAACCCAATGAGCAAGGCCAGGGATTGAACTCACAACCTCATGGTTACTAGTTGGGTTCATTAACCACTGAGCCATTATGGGAACTCCCTAAAAGTTTTTTTACAGCAAAGGAAACCATACACGAAACAAAAAGACAACCTCCGGAATGGGAAGAGAATATTTGCAAATGAAGCAACTGACAAGGGATAAATCTCCAAAATATACAAACAACTCATACAGCCCAATTAAAAAATAATTTAAAAAAAGGGCAGGAGATCTAAATAGACATTTCTCCAAAGATGACATACATATGGCCAAAAAAACACATGAAAATATGTTTGACATACTAATTATTAGAGAACTGCATATAAAAACTATGAGGTACAATGTTACACCAGCCAGAATGGCCATCATCAAAAAATCTACAAACAATAAATGCTGGAGAGGGTGCAGAGTAAAGGGAACCCTCTTACACTGTTAATGGGAATATAAATTTGGACAATTACTATGAAAGTATTATGGAGGTTCCTCAAAAAACTAAAAATAGAACTACCATATGATCCAGCAACCCCACTTCTGGGCATCTATTTGGAGAAAACCATAATTCAAAAAGATATATGCACCCCTGTGTTCATTGCAGCACTGTATAATATAGACAATATATGGAAGCAACCTAAATGTTCATCAAAAGAGGAATGGATAAAGATGTGGTACATACACACAATGGAATATTACTCAGCCATAAAAAGGATGAAATAATGCTATTTGTAGCAACATGGATGGACCCAGAAAAAAATCATACTAAGTGAGGTTAGACAGTGAAAGACCAACCTCATATGATATCACTTATATGTGGAATCTAAAAAAAAAAGGATATAAAAGAACTTATTTGCAGAACAGAAACAAATTCACAGACTTCGAAAAACTCATGGTTACCAAAGGGGAAAGATTGGCAGGGGAGGGATGGAATGAAGGTTTGGGATTGGCATGTCCACACTGTGGTACATGGAAAGACTAGCCAAGGGGGACCAGATATATCTAACAGAAGTCTACCTAACATTCTACATGAAAAAAGAAATTAGGGTAAGGGATATGAGCAATTCTCAGAGCTGAGGGGGAGGTTGCTATTTGCATTGAGTTGCTAGAGAAGGCCTTCCTTCTAAGAAATTCTGATAAAGCGAAGGAGGATCTTTCTCCACATAAAAAACCAGCCAATGTATAGGTCTCAATTGTCATTTTATTTGAGGAAGAGCAAAGAAGCCAGTGCAGCTCAGCAGACTAAGGAGGCAAGCTTCAGAAGATGGAGGATATAGTAGAAGCCAGCTCATGTAGGACCTTATTAGTAAGTTATCTATATGTCACACTCTGTCCGGAGAATTATAGTTTTGCCTATTTTCCAGCTTAATTGTACACTGCTTTCTTTTATTGTCAAAAGTGTTTGTGTTTAGATAAAAATGTATATGGTTATCCTACATAATAGCTGAAGTTTTTACAATGACACACAAATGAAATCAAGTACCATTGTAGAATTTTGGGCATAGAAATGACAGGAAACCATATACATTTTACAGGAAGAAAATTTAAAAATTAAAATATTTTCATAGATATCAAAATCACTGACAATTTACATCAAGAGTAAGAGTTACACTGAACTGTAGAGGAGGAAAGATGACCTTTCCTCTCCCCATCTTAGGTTCTCAGCTGTGTTTTTGTACCTAGGGCAGATGAGCAAGAGAAAAGCATACAGATTTTTTAATATGTCTTACATGGCACAGAAGGAAGTGAAGACCGACATAAATGGTAAAACCTGAACATTATGATGCTAGGTTTGATAAAGAGTAGAAATCATGGGAAAAAACATGATAAGACCAAGGATCTGGGCTAAATGTAGTGAAATGGGGGTATTTGAGAGTGCTGCTGGTTCACATTCTCTTCTGTGTCCTTCCTTCTTTGGGGATGAGGATGCTGCATTCCTCCCAGGAGAGGGAGGTCACCTCTCACAGGTCAGTCTTAGGACCTGCTTCAGTAGAGATGGCCACAAAGTCCGTCCTGTACCTATTTCTCAAAATCCTTCAGCTTAAAATATTAAATACAGTAAGGCGCCATACTGGGGGCCAGTGTGTCCTGAATCCCATGATAGCCAATTGTTAAAAATCTTTTAGGAGTAGCAGAAAGTGACCCCAGGCCTAGAGAGATAGTAGAAAAGATAGAGGGCAGGTGATGTGGCCCATAAGAACAAGTAAACTTCAAACCTGGGGTTTTGTGGAAAAGGAATGGCAATGGTCTGGAAATAATAACATTAAGGAGCAAGCAAGAGATCTGTCCCACCTCAGGGCTTTATGGAAAACAGTGCTTTCAGAGGAGAAGCAGATTTCAGAGGAAGTAGGTTGAAGGAAATTTATGTTTTCTGAAGATACTTATTATACAGCACCTTGAACATAGTATGCAAAATGTCGGAGCACAGACACTGGAGCCAGACAAACTCAACTTTGAATTTTCTTACCAAGTATGTGAACTTAGGGGAAATGCTTAAATTTTTTAAGACTCATTTTTCTCTTCCGCACAATGAGCGTAATATACTTACCTAATTTTTTAAGAGTTAGTTGGAATGGCAAGAATCATGTATCTAGCATGGAGTCTGATATATTTTAAGAACCAAATAGTAACTCAAATAGATGCTTTAAAAGTTTATATTAAATAAATGGGTAAGAGCCTAGCCAAGTGCTAAGGCAAGTAGTTAATTAGACTACATTATCAAAAAGCATCTACTGAGCACATTCTATGCACGAGTTGCAGAGAGAAATGGGTCTAATTCCTTCATTTCCTCCTTTTAAAGCATGCATGCTTCAAATCATTCTTACACTCAAAATTCTACAATGGCTCTTGATTTTACTTAAGATAAAAGCTAAAATTTTAAAGAACCAATGCAAATGGTTTCTCTATGCCAATAATTTTAATACTCCAATTTTAGTACTGCTTTTTACTTTTAAATTACAACGAAACAGATTTCTACTTCAGGCCAGGAAAAAATAACATTAACTGGATATACCTTCTGCTTTAAACAGCAAACAACAACACAACAACAACAATTAGCAGTGACTTTTAAGCGCATGCTGGACGTCAAGCAGGGAAAACCAATGATCCTTGAAAGAGGAGAAGTAAACAAGGATGTCGGAGGGGGGTCGAGGGGTTCTCAACCAGAAACAGGTCATGAAGGGGAATCCATGTGGAGCCTGGCAGTCTCTCTGCAGTGAGAGGAGGGAGCTGAGGTCCAGAAGAACAAAGCCGCTAGAGTTCACAAGACAGAGTACAGAAGGCAAGGTATGCATGAAAAAACCTCTGCGCTATGGAGAGGGTGGGTTCCTTGCGGTGCAGTCAGTTGAATTCTGATAAGCACAAGTCATGAGGAAACTGCCGATGGCCTAAAAGAACCATGTGAGAGGATTAGAAATATCAGTTCCTGGAACTCACACAGGGCCTAGAATAGTGCTTGTTTCCACCAGCCCAAATGGTGGCTGCATGCAGAAGAAAGAGAAAGAATGTCACTAGCTGATGTTAGATGGTTGTTTCACAGCAGTGAGACTTGATGTTTACTAGTAAAGGGCTTAGCTGGGATAGTGACTAAAAAATCGAAAGAGGGAATAAAAGGAAATAAAAGTGGTGCTTTGGGAAAAATTACCACTACTAGAAGTGATGAAATGAAGATGATAGTAAATAGTAGCCACTGGGTGGTGATCTGGGTTCAAAGGAACCTATTGATTCCAAGCAGTACTACAAACCAGCAGTGAGCCTTCCTGCTTGGAGGGCAGTATCTTATCTTTCCAAAAACATCCATCTTTTAAAGGGACGAGGGAAAGGAGTGTGACTGCCTTCCTTCTGGGGGAAAATGATGCAATGTAATATGTAGAAAGCAGTATATTTCAAACTCTATTAAATAACATTCATCTGGGAAGCCTTGTTAAAATGCAAATAGTGATGCAATAGGTCTGGGATGGAGCCAAAGATTCTGCATTTCTAAGTATCCCCCAGAGCCTCTGCTACTGGAGCATAGGCTACACTTCCAGGAGTAAAGGGTCTAAATGTGTTAAAGTGTTCTGTGCACTTTAATTAGGAGTCCTAAAAATTGGGCAGTGGAGCCTACGTTTTTGTGGCACTAAGGTATATGTACTATTTCTGTTATACTAGGTAGTACCTATTTCCAAGGAAGGAAGTTGCCTAACAGTAACACTGTATGAAGGATATCAGAGCAGTAGACCTTTTAGATTTAAAGGGGGTTGCATAGGTAATTTTATAATTGATGCTAGCAATATTTTCAGGATATAACATTTATAGGCTCAAAGTAAGTGTTTATACTTTGTTGCCTTTGCCTATGTATAGAAATGAATTTCATCTTGAACAGAGAACCTTCTAAGAATGATAGTAAAATAACTTTATATACAAAAAAAATATGGTAGAAGTATGAAAACTGAGAAAGTTAATCCTTTGATAATGTAATGTCAATAATTTATGTGCTTCTATATTGTAAACTAAATTCTAAGTAATAGAAGCTATAGATAAATCAACTATGACCTCAAAAAGTCCTTCTATTGCCAAGACCTTAATTACCATTATTTAATTCCTAGGTTAAAGTTTTCTGAAGATACTAAGACAACCTACAATCGACTTAGAAAAAAAAAAATGAATTCCTTTTAAATCATCTGAAATCAGAGTTCCCGTCGTGGTGCAGCAGAAACAAATCTGACTAGGAACAGTGAGGTTGCATGTTCAATCCCTGGCCTTGCTCAGTGGGTTAAGGATCCCACGTCGCTGTGGCTGTGGCATAGGCCAGCAGCTGTAGCTCCAATTGGACCCCTAGCCTCGGAACCTCCATATGCGGTGGGTGCAGCCCTAAAAAGACAAAAAAAAAATCATTAAATCTTCTGAAATCACAAATGGCCAGGAGAAAACTGATCTTCAAGATCTACCAGTGTCAATTGGCATCCAAGCAAGACGCTCCCTATTGTGTTGTCTGTGTCCTTTGGCTATTATCTTGGGAAACTGAAGGGAGCCAAGAAAGTTATAAACTGTAGAGTAGTGTCATTTTCTTCAAGGCATTCTTCAATAATAGAACTGGAGCTGTACAATCAGTAAAAGGCAGGCAGGCCAGAGAGGAGCAGCTTATTGTAAAGGAAGGCACTGAACCGGCAACAAGGGATTTTAATCTTTTGAGTCCTCCTACACCTAGGAGCTCGACTGGTGAGCTATTGAAACTTTGTGATTTGAGAAGAAACTATGATGTTGTTTGTCAAGCTGGCCCAGGTGAAGTAAACTGTAGGCAGTTTATTTCATAATGAAATCTGTGGAATAGTGACATGCCTGTTATCTATTCTGATTCCAGGCAAGGTGCTATTTCAGTAACTGTTGGTGTTAAAGGTGGTGATTTTCTCCTGCTCTGTCACTGCCCCTCCTTTGCACCTCCCTGCCAGCTATGCAATTTGCTGGGGATTTGGCATAGCTGCTGGAGTTCATTATTCAGAACTGCATCTTAGAAATGCTGTTTTCCCGTTTATTTCCTATGGAAGGAAATGAAAAGACTAGCTTTCCCAAAAATTTATTCAAGCAATCATTCGGTTCTCTTTTATTTCCTTTGGGGAAGGGTCTTGTTGACTCTGGCAGGTATTCTATCTTTTTCATTAGGTGCCTCTCACTGATAAGTAGAAAGAAAATGTGGTAACATATGGAAACTAAGTGAATTTCTTGTAAAGTTCTCCGACTGATAGGCTTTGGCTATTCTAACTTTTTAGAAGCAAAGCAGAGAATCATCAGGTTATCCAACAGAATAGCTGCCTAATTTTCAGGCCATATTGCAATATGACTTAAACAAAGCCCCAGAGGAGGTACAAAATATATACTGTGAATTCAGTGTCAGCAAAAATTTATGAGACAATCGTAAAAATAGAGTTTAATAAAAGGAATTTTATTTCTTATACTATGGGAATAGTAAAATCTTTTTAGCTTGGATATAAAGTAGGAAGGGAAAAAAGTGAGTTCCAAAAGAGTTTTAGTTTTCCTTCCTTCATTCCTTCCTTCCTCCCACCACCCATAACAACCAAGATGCCAGGACATTCCCTGGGTGGAGTTGCTGTCCTAGATTTAATTTTCTCATTTTAATGATACTGTATGATTTTCCAGCACTCAACCTTTGAAATGTTTCACTGTAAAGGAATATCAAGCCAATTGTGTAATTTGGGGATAATTTACAAAGTGTATGGCTATTATGTGACTTCTTTTTCTAATATTATATGCTCTCAATTCAATTGAGAAAACACTTATTGAGAACCAAGGATTTGCAATGCATTGTGCAATGACTGGTGCTACCCAAACTTATTAGAGATGGCCTCTGCCAATTCATGGAAGAAATGATTGCTTGCAAAAAAACCTTTAAGACAAATTCAGAAAAGCATTGTAATTGATTCATTTATACATTTGCTTAGCTCCTGCTGTATGACAGATGCTATGCAAAGCAGTGGTCATATGAGACAAAAAGACAGTCTTGATCTTAACAGAACTTGTAATCAAAATTTAGACAGACAAGGAAGCACAAAATTAGTGCCTATAGTAATTGGTATTATGAACACAGGCCCATATTCAGTGAATCTCTGAACCTTATCAATGTCCCTGATGTACTATACATGCTACCACTTCAATGGCAGACATGAACATCAGATTATAATACTGCTAAGCCTGAACAGAGCCCTTTTGCCCACAGTATTCCAGGAGGTAACTATAAGTTGAGTGACAATCCAGAAGAAAGCTATTATTCATTTCTTACGTCTTTTCATCTGTCCGTTTACCCATTCATTTTTCCTTTCCTTCCACTGTTCAAAAAACAACATCTTATGTATGTCAGAATGCCCAAATATGTGTGTTTTCAGTCATAATATCATTCTGGCCAAATTTGCAATGGAATATCTTTGCTGTTTTTTCATGCATACTTCAAAAAATACATTTTCTTTTTTCCTATGCAGTGTCCTAAATGTTTTGTTCTTGCTCATCTTCCTATTCCATACAAAATAAATCACCAATTCCTACGATGCCTTTCATTGTAATGCATTCATTGCTGATCTGTGAAATTCTTGATTCCTCAACAAACCTAGATGCTCATTTCTTTCATCTACTTCTCTTGTGGCCTTCAAATTGTACTCCTTTATTTAGTCCCTTTAGTTCTATAACAAATATCTCTAACACTCCATGTGTCACTCCCAGTTTGAGAATCAAAAGTATGGTTATGTTCTTCGAAAATTAGAATCTTAATTCCTTAATCTGGTAATTAAGGCCCTGCATAATTACTATAACTTTAACTGTACAACCAACATGCATAGCACTCTAAAGTTTACAAGGCACATTCATACTGTGATCATGACATTAATCAAGAGAGACAGGTAACATGATTTTTCTAAGAAAATAATGATGCTTCTGAATTAACAGAGCAATTAATTACACCCTAATTTGAATTTTGGTATTCTGCCTTCAAGTATGGATCTTCAAAATATGATTATCTATATGCATATACATTAAATGTCCCTATAATGACATATTTATTCAAGAATAATGGGTTACTTGGTCACATAAAAAAATGAAAACAAAACTCTCTACCTGAAATGCTTTTCTCCATTCTTTATTATTCCATACCTATTTATTTCTTCAAGAACACCAACTCACCTTCTTTAGAAAATCAGTTTTGGGTAGAATTTATCTTACCTTTATTTTTATCTTTTTGTCTTTTTGTCTTTTTGTTGTTGTTGCTATTTCTTGGGCCGCTCCCGCGGCATATGGAGGTTCCAGGCGAGGGGTTGAATCGGAGCTGTAGCCACCGGCCTACGCCAGAGCCACAGCAACGCGGGATCCGAGCCGCGCCTGCAACCTACACCACAGCTCAGGGCAACGCCAGATGGTTAACCCACTGAGCAAGGGCAGGGACCGAACCCGCAACCTCATGGTTCCTAGTCGGATTCATTAACCACTGCGCCACGAAGGGAACTCCATAATCTTACCTTTATTTTTAAATTAACTAATTGAATTAATTGTTCTCCCTACTTGTTAATTCATACTGTAGTACACCATCTTCACTTGCTGTATTAGTTTATAGTTTCACTTTGGTATGTTTTGTTTCCTCAACTCTTTTAGGGCATACAATGTCTTCCGATATTTTAAAATATGATACAATGCTTAGTAAAATTCTTTGCACCTGGCAAATATTGATTGAATGCATCTTAATTCATTACTGGGATTTTCCCATTGCGCATTGTTCCTTTTTAGGCCCTTTTTGTAAGACCTTATATCTAGTTGTGGCAGGCAGAGTAATGGCCACCCAAAGATGCCCATGTTTAATTCCCAGAAACTCTGAAGAGTTTAGGTTAAATGCAAAGAGCAGTTAAGGTTGCAGATGGACTTGACCGGGTTAATCAATTTGTCCTTGAGATGGGGAGATTATCATGGATTACCTGGGTGGGCTCAATCATGGGAATTCTTATAAGTAGTAAAGGGAGGCAGAAGAGCAAGCACCTGAAAGATGGTAGCAGGAGAAAGATTCACTCAACATTACTGGCCGTGAATAAGAGAATGTAGGTGGCCTCTAAAAGCTGCAAAAGGGCAGGAGAGGGATTCTCCTCTAGAGTCTCCAGAAAGAAAGACCAGGGAGACCAATTTCATGCTCTGACTTCCAGAACTATAAGATAATAAGCTTGTGTTGCTTCGGGCCACTAAGTTTGTGATCATTTGTTAGAGCAGTCATAAGAAACTAATGTATTTATAAGGAATATACCATTTAGTTTATAAAAATATTGAAGATGAGCATTTATGGAACATCTACTGAGATTTTCTACATCATATGAAGAGTATATTCCTACTCAGCTTAAATTTTCCACACATGCTTTCTCTGTGTGTAGGCAACCTGCTTATTAAACAGCATGTAGCTAAATGTCAGCTAAACGTGAGCCATCTCGGCACGACCCCTGCTAACCTCCTCAGCTGCATCTCTCATCATCATTCTCCTCTCACTGGGGACTCACACCACACTCTGCACACAGCTTTCTTAAAAAAGCTAATCTTTCCCCTAAATTTTGCCTTTTTCTCATTGTCCCCTTGCACTCCACACACACAGAGTTTAAAACTCAGTTTGGACCTCACTTCCGTGGCAGCCTTGCCATCCCTTGTCTGAGGCAGGCCCTTTCTTTTGTGTTTCCTTTGCCTGCTGCACATTACTTGCTAGAGCTTAGTTGCCTTTTATTATCTCCATTTTCTCCCTCTAGATTTTAAACGACCTGAGGTCAGGAGCTAGGCTTTTAATTGTCCTTGGAACCCCAGTCTTGGTAGTGCTGTTCACAGCAGTGACTCAGTACAACATTGAGCAGCGAAAGGAAGAACTCTCTAGCAAAACTCTCAAACATTTCTCTGTGGCATAGTTTCAGATTATGTTCTGCATTTGATTCATTCTCGTTCCCCACGCCTCCTTTGCTGACATTTTAAAGTCTCCTTTTCACAGAGTTCCATGGTACACACTCTATTTCCCTTCTGCCTTTTATTGCCAATTCCTGCAATGTGTGATCTACACCTGTGCCACGGCTTCTACTCATTTATGTTTTAATCCCCTGCATATCTGGCTCCCAAAAGCACCCTGCTATGGAAATTATTCTCTTAATATCACCACCTGCCTACCCAAATTCAATAACCTTTTCTCAATGCATGTTTTATTAAATCTCTCCAATTCTTTAGACTCTTGATCTTTAAGCCTCTTTATTACTCTTGTTCTTCCGCTCTTTTCTGCTAGTCTCTTTTTCTCATAGTTGGCACTTCTCCTCTTGATTCATCACTGTGGTTTATACCCTAATTTCGTTCTGTGTCTTTTGCTCATCTCCTTAAAGATTCACATGAGCTGTCCTCTCAGAGTTTCAAGCATCATTTTACTTCCATTCCCCAGCTTCTCACCTTTGTTTAGCCCCCTGTGTGCAAAACTAAACAGCAATACAAACTTGTTTCCCTGACATTATTGGAAACTCAGGCTTTCCTAAACAAATATTATTTTCCCTGACAACAGTTACCCTTTGGAACATGCCAGTTACTGCCAGAATAACTGCTTAAGCTCTAGTTCCCTGTATTTGAAAATTTGGAAACAGCATGAATTCCTATTTTTACTTTACTCCTTAGGTTCAATCATTCTTAGAGTTCCCTTATGTCTATGATATAAATTATGTTAATATTCACAATTCTTGTGCCCTTCAATGACGATGCACTCATCATATCCTAGCTGTTTTCTTTTTTAAAGGAAGATATGATTTGAATACAAATCCTCATTTCCTCTCTGTCTGCTATAGAGCCAAGGGGAGATTGCTTAACTTCTCTAAGCTTTAGTTTTCTCAATTTGGGACTATAAGATTACCTAATAATACTAACAGTTTATAGAGACACTTTGAGAATGACAATGTAAATAAAACATGTGGGACAATTTCTAATAATTGAAAAGGTAAAGCAATCACTGAATAGTAGTTAAAATGTAAAAAATGTGTCATTTAGTAGATGAATACGTCTTATTTCAGAAATCAGATTGTCTTTTTTTATTTTTTTCTTTTTAATACCATACCTGTGGCATATAGGATTTCCTAGGCTAGAGGCCAAATCAGAGTTACAACTGCAGACCTATGCCACAGCAATGCTGTCTCTGAGCCACATCTGTGACCTACACCACAGCCTGTAGCAATGCCAGATCCTTAACCCACTGAGTGAGGTCAGGGATCAAACCTGCAACCTCAGGGGCACTATGTAAGTTTCTTAACCTGCTGGGCCACAACAGGAACTCCACAGATTGTCTTTTACAACCAAAAATGTATCACAGACTATATGCCAGTTTATTTTCTTCTGATTCTTGAACAATCCATATACACATGTGCATTATTTTTTTTTTTTTGGCTTTTTTGCCATTTCTTGGGCTGCTCCCGTGGCATATGGAGGATCCCAGGTTAGGGGTCTAATCGGAGCTGTAGCCACCGGCCTACACCAGAACCACAGCAACGCGGGATCGGAGCTGTGTCTGTGACCTACACCACAACTCACGAAAACGCCAGATCGTTAACCCAATGAGCAAGGGCAGGGACCAAACCCGCAACCTCATGGTTCCTAATCGGATTTGTTAACCACTGAGCCACGACAGGAACTCCCACATGTGCATCTTTCAATACAAGATGTTTAAGATTCAATGAAATAAGAAGACCTCTTAACTGGTCTTTATTCCTTCAAACTTTCTTTATAATACATTGCTGTCTGCCTACTTTCCTAAGTATCACTGATGTAATTTTACTCCATGGTTAAGGTTTGACATAGTTCTTTGTTTCTCAGTATTTTCCATTTTCAATGTTTCCAGCAGTTCCATGCCTATCATTGTTCAGTGCTATATACCATTCTGCCAACTCTTCATAAACCTGGCTAGAGGGGTCTTACAACTGCTGCCTTCCCTCCAACCACTTCTACTTCTATATCTTTGATGCTGTGACTCTTCTATGAAATTCTCCCTCTTTCTGCCTATTTAAATAGTGCTTGTCTTTATTGATTAGATTTAGTGTCAATGAATTATTCTATTAAAACAGTTTGAGAAAACTTTGCCAAAAATTTAAACAGCTCCCACATTTATGTTCAGAACATATTTGAATGTTTTATGTGTATATATATGTAAATAGCAAAATTAAACAATTTCAGGATGTTTTTTCTTTTCTGATTCTATTGATAACCTATGCATTTAATTTTTCTCACTCAGTGTCATAGCATGGAATATCCAGATGACAACTCCCCTCATAAATCCATTTGAAATGATGTGCCTTCCCCCTTGCATCAGAAGAGGGCTGTATTTTTGCCTCCCACTTTCCATGATGATTTTTCATTTATTTTGGGTATCTCCCAAATATGGTAGGTGCCCTTCAACTTTGTCCTCCTGACATTCATTTCTGAGATCCATATACAAAAGGGCTCATGCCAAGTGTTAGCAGGCCTATCAGGCTTTGGCTTAACATATGCAGACAAAACCATCAGCTTGGAAATGGGGAGGAAGCTGGTAGAGGAAATACAGAGGACAACTGTTCCTGTGGGTGGTATGTGTTCCCTAATGAGCAGCGAAGAATGGGCATGTGTCCCTATTTCCACATTCTCCAGGACCCATAATAGGCTGATATTCAAGCTTTTGGAAAAAAATAAAATTAGAATATTTTATACTCAATGAAGTATATGCAGTATATTTCTAAATGAAATAAAGTGTCAGGACTAACCTAAAATTAAAAGATTTGTAGGATTTATTTTAATAAAAATGTAACTTTGAACAACCAGTTTGGACTTTTAAGTAATTTGAATTAAAGTACTACTGTCCACTGAGGAACAAGATTTGAAATTTTTAGGATATAGACTGGAGGGAATGGTGTAAAAGTTATTTTAAAACAACTAGCCTATATATGTATGTGATAATTTATGCATCTGATACTTAGTAATGCAAAATGGTAATAAAATATCAGAATGCTAGTGATGCCATCAACATGTCATATACCCTTAAAAAGGCTCGTTGAAAACGTATTTTAAATATCTATTATGTTTTAAGTAAATACATATGTATTCTTTATTCATGAAGATTTCCTAATATTAATGCAAAACTATGTAAATTATTGTTAAGTAATTTAATGCCTTAATCCTGGATTCCTTTTCTTTATATTGCATCTACCTTGCCTTTTATAGGCTCTAACTCCCACTCCACACAAACTGTCAGATTGCAATCACTTCAACTAACTTAATCATTCTTATTTTTATTTCACTAAATCACAAAAAATTCTTAACGATAGCTTTAGGGAGGTTTTAAAATTATTCCTGGAAAACTCAGTTGGATCTATTCAAAATTAAACACTATACATGTTGCCAGAACAAATTTAATTCAGCTTACACTTGATAAGTTTGTCCTTCCTTTAAGTCAATAAATCTGATTCCATGCCTGCAGTACACTTTTCTGGATTAAAGGGTCAAAAATCATTATTTTAATTAGCTCAAACAGGTAAGAGTTTTATACACACACACATGTAAAATAGCTCAAACAGCTAAGAGTTTTATATATGTGTGTGTATATACACACACACATATAAAGATTTTATTTTTATAGGAAATGTATTGCCATATGTACTGTGTCTGATGGGGTCTAAAGGTGCATTAGAGCTATTAAGATGAACATTGAAGGAAATAAAGAATAGGTAGTCTTAGAAAAGTCTCGATAAACAGGAAACACTTTCTGCTATGCTCAAAATATCAATGAGTGAGAAAGTAACAAATGCAGGACATGTAAAATCTTTTTATATTATTTAAGATTAACCAAGATAACCCAAATCAGTTAGGTACATACACTCATCATTAACGAATGACTCAAGTACTCACAGAGAGGCATCGAGTGGGATAATAGACATTTATCTGAATCTCCTTCTGCAGAGGCACATCTATATAAGCAGCTATGACTCTTGTAAGGATTTTGGGGGGATTTTATAGATGTAATAATACACTAGATGAGCAAAAATAATTACAGATCACACTCTAACATTCATATATAAATGTCTTTTCTGTACATCTGTCTCCTAAATATAAAAGCGGAGGAGGATCTCTCTCATTTTGTCTTCACTCTGGCGTCATGTCACACTAACATTCTGGTTTATACATAATAATGGATCACATTTCATAGACAATTATCTTTGTGTTAGAGGTGCTTACTTTAGTGGTTTTGGTTTCTCCTGAAGCCTCTCTCCTTGGTTGCAGTTGGGTGCCAACTTGCCGTGGCCTCACGTGTCTTCCTCTGAGCACACATCCTGGTGACTCTTTCTATAAGGACTACCAGTCATATTAGACTAAGTCTCACCCATACGAACTCTTAACTACCTAGTTAACCTTAACTATTTATTTAAAGGCAAATCTAATTCAGTCTCCAAATACAAGTACACTCTGAGGGATACTGGGGTTTAGACCTTCAACATATAAATTTTTGGGGGGTGAGCACAGTTTAGTCTATAACATGAAGGAATTTGTGGAAAGATTTATAGTTGATTATGTAAATGATATTTACCCTTTTGTTTCGCCATGGTGTATGTTGCCTAGAAGTTAAAACAACTGACAGTGTTCTCTGGGACCAGCAATTTTTTAATTTAATGACAGGTAAATGCACATGAAATTAGATACCTAACCAGCAAGATCTTGAAGGAATGGCACATGTAACAACAACAGCTTCTGGGGGAGAGAGTTAAGGAAACCCTGGAGTATCAGGCACGGTCCTGACCTATGAGTCCTAGATGGGACACTCTAGTGGAACACTATCAGTTACTAAGATGTGGACAGAAGAGGGTACTGGCTATCTGCGAAAGGAGAGATTCCTCAAGATACCTTTATTGATCTATAGATCTTTGAGGAGGAGAGTCCTCAAGAGAATCTGATAAAGGAGAAACCCACCACATGAGCCTGGAGGAAGGCAGTCTGTATTTGAACCCTTAGCCCCTGGATACATGAATTATTCACTCTTTCTCCTGTATCTTCATGCTGGATCTCTCTAGCTGCTTAAATTATTTTTAGACATAGGCCAAACTTTTGGCAAAATATATATCCCAAAATACCACAGTCCAAAGTCTAAAAGTTGATCTCATTCTCATAGGTGTGCAGATCAGGACTGTTAGGACACTACATGTGCACTTCCAGCGATCCAGCTTCTTCCTTCAATTTTTTTTTTTTTTTTTTTTTTTGCTCTACCATCCCCTGGAGTCAGTAGTATCTTAAAAAAAGTTTACCCATCAGATTTCCAACTATACCTCCAACATCATGTTAGTTCTTATTTCCTTGTATTATGAAAGGCCAGAAAAATGAAAGAAAAATATATGTTGGACTTTCACTACTTATTGGTCCATGTCATGAGTGAATTTGCTCAATTAGATAATATCTGAAGAGTAGAAAGCTATTTCATCAGGGGGATTTTTTTTTTTTCTTTGCTATTCACAAGGTAAAGGCTATAGTCACAATGCACTTTGAAGTTTAGTCTTCATTAACATTTTTCCCATTACTATCTTAACTCCAGACTATTACAAAAGGATAAATCATGGCTTAATTTGAAGCATTTGCTGATTTCTCTGCTATAGATAGTTCCAACCTGTTCAGTTTCAGGCCAGGAAGGTGACATTGACAGACAGTGTTAGGAAGAGAAGGGTATTAGAACACCATTATACAGTTACTTCCAACACACAAAAACAATAAACCCAACTGCATAGTTAATATCCATAT
Source organism: Phacochoerus africanus (assembly GCF_016906955.1). Classification (NCBI taxonomy): domain Eukaryota; kingdom Metazoa; phylum Chordata; class Mammalia; order Artiodactyla; family Suidae; genus Phacochoerus; species Phacochoerus africanus. The sequence continues at coordinate 89,031,756 of NC_062553.1, forward strand.
GTAGTAAAATAAGTAAAAAGCAATGGTTTTGCTTATTTACAATAAAAATAAAATTTTACATGTTTATATGACTTACTTGTAAATATATTTGTGTTCAACATCGAGCTCATAAAATTGTTTGAAATTTAACAATCATTTCTCACAAGCCAGGTCAAATCAGCTCTTGCACATGACTGCTGGTAGGTGCCCTTACTTCTCATTCATTTGTCAAAGCTTGCTCAACAGCAACCTATTTGAATTCTAGCTTATGGGAAGGGGAAAAAAGGAAAATGGAAAGCAAGAGATCACACAGAACTTGCACACTTCACTTTTGATGAAATTTTTTCTATTGACAGCCTGGTTCAAGCCCACTGCAGGGAAAGCAGGGTAAAGTAGTTTCTGGTTCAGTAGGTGATTATTACTATTATTATTAGTGTTTTTAGGGCTCCACCCATAGCATATGGACGTTTTCAGGCTAGGGGTTGAATTGGAGCTGTAGCTGCTAGCCTACACTACAGTCATAGCAATGCGGGATCCGATCTGTGTCTATGACATAGACCACAGCTCATGGCAATGCCAGATCCTTAACCCACTGAGTGGGAGACCAGGGATCAAACCTTTACCCTCATGGATGCTAGTCAGATTTGTTTCCACTGAGCCATGATGGCAACTCCCAATAGATTATTATTTAAAGGAAAAGTGTAGACTAGTTCCTGGTAGTCAGATAACTATGCCACTATCCTCCCCTTTGGCCAATCTCATATATCCCAATTTATGTTCACATTGAAAACACTCTTTTCCAAGGGCATCAAACTATGGACTCAATTTTTATCACAAACTAAATGAGGCTTTTTGGCCACTGAACATTTCTATTTGTTCCAACTCTGATTCCTTTTGACCCAACGACCTACAAACTAACAAATAATTTCAACCCCAACTCTCAGTGTGTAATGGTATCATAATACCATTATAATGTTAAATTAAAAACAGCATACTTGAAATGATCATTCACTAGAAGGAAAGGAACCCTGGGATTTATACAGTGGCCATGTGTCCATAATACTGCTTAAATCTTACTATGCAGGCTAACATTTCCTGCCTTAGCAGGGAAATAAATCCTTAGTTAGGCCCTCATTTCTTGCAATTTGGAGCAACTCTCCATAAGTGGACCTCCATATCTTTAGCTTTTCATTCTAGATGACTTTCCTAATCTATCATCCTCCTTGGCTAAATCTGAGATGGGCATTAAAGCCCTCTTCAAAGCTACTTAGTTTCAGATGCTCATTGATCATTAGTGCAGGTAGGTGAGCCAGGGGTTGCTTTAGAAATTGAAAAAAATATATATATATATATAGCTGTTTTTTAAATTATTAACATTAGCCCCATCGCTAATATCAGAAAAATGGTTGTACACAACTTCCTCCTTGAACTGTCAATTGAAAATAATTATTGCCAACAGACTCCTAACTGATCTTCCTATGTATCCATTTATTCTTCAAATTATCACCTGGGAATTACTTTCTAAACTCTAGCCTGCTGATGTTGCTCCTCTTTACAGCTTATCAAGTTTCCCATCATCTACTGAGTAAAATGCACATTCCTTAGCATAATATGAAAGATTTTAGTTCTCAACCCTTCAACCTATCCTTTTCCAGCCTGATTGATTTGTTTGATTTCCACACTTCAGATAAAGCAAGCTGTTGGCAAAACTTCAACTCCTGGAATACAAATGGCATTTTTCCCACACCCCATTTGTTTTCACACAGAAATCTACCTTGTTCACCCTTCACACTGTTGCTGTTCACCCTCCATACTGTTGCTGTCCACATATTCATTTTTCAAATCATAGTTTGAAGACTTTCTCTCTGACATATTTCCTTCAAATAGGGTTAACTACTTCCTGCCCTAGGCTACCATCAATGTTGCATAGACTGTCAGTACTGCTCTTATCACATGAACTAGTTTTACCAGCTGGCGTGTGAAATCCAGAGAACTTGCACATTTAACTATTTTTATATTTAACATAAAATGCCCGACATGATTTTTGTGTTCAAAACCTTCATCGAGGTAGTAAAGAATAATGGCAAAAATTTGTACCTGATAGTAAAATAAGCTCTAGTTTAAATCTTAATTTTTCCATAACTAGCTTTGTGACCTTGCATAAGCAAATCAACCTTTCCAAGTTATAATTTGTACAAAAGGTAAACTGGGAATGATGATAGAATTGCTCAGAGTTAGGATTTAGTACTGGGATCTTTATGAAGAACTAAGCACAATGCCTGGCCTATAGTAAGTGTCTTATTAACTGTAAGTATCTTATTATTTCAGTTTGATGAATTTTTAAACAATTGGACTATTTTGATTTAGAATTATTATTTTTTTTAGCCCTATCCACTGCATATGGAAGTTCCCGGGCCAAGGACTGAATCAGAGCCACAGCTGTAACCTATGCCACAGCTGCAACAATGCCAGATCCTTAACTCCCTGTGCCAGCTGGATATAGAACCAGTGCCCCCTCAGAGACAAGCAGGGTCATTAACCCCCTGTGCCACAGTGGGAACTCTTGATTTAGAATTTTTCATACAGAAGGCCATTTTGTGTACCACTTGAGAAGTCTAGACACTTTAAATACCATCGAGATCTCATTATATAACTGACAAAATTCCCCTCTTTATTTCTACAACCATCTTAATACTAAAAGTTAATATAATTCATATTACAATATGGATTTCTAATAGTTGAGACATATTGCCACTGTATCTATTAATGTTGGATATATAATCTCCAGAGGGAAACCGATTTTTAAAACTGAGTACTAGTAGTAGTAGTGGAGAAAAACGGTTTTATAATTGGTAGGACTTCCATAATAATGTGGGAGCTGGGCTGTTGAAGTGGCTGCTATATCAGAGACTTATGTTCTAATATTGACTTCTCATTTTCTCTTATTTATCTTAATGCGTATTTATGAGTCATAAACATCTTATTTTTCACTCTGAAAACAGATGTTTCTTCAGGGCTGTAATGAATATTGTGAGGGCTGTGTAATAAGTAAATAATTACCATGTAATTTTAAAGTACTGCAAGGAATGGATGATACTATCTCAGGAGGCAGGAATTGCAAGGCATAAAGGCAAAATAGTATTTTTCTTGCATAGCTGTTTCACAGTGACCCTCAAACAGCTCATTAGCTCTGGACAACATTTTCATTTCTAATTTAAACATAGTGATGCTAAATTATTTGTGGAGCCCTGGTCAAAGCTACTAACCTGATTCTTATTGCTGTTGGAGAGTTTACTTTATTTCCGTTACTTTAGCATGATGATACGAGCTATTTTAATCCATCCACAGCTGAATTTAGAGCAGACAAGCTAATCTAGCTTAATTTCTAGATCAAGATGCAAAGCACCTTGTTACTGTATTTTTACCCTTAATAGCTTGAAACAAAAAGTCATCATGGAAATTAAAAGCCAGATTTTTTTCTCTCAATATGAGGCCTTTACTGTAGTCCCACCATGAATTAAACATCATCATAGAAAGATCCCTGAGCAAGAGTTGATGGAGTTGAGTACCCACTCCCATTTTCCCAAGAACATGGCTATTTGTCTAACCCCAGCAAACACATGATACTCCTGATTTAAAAAAAAAAAAAAAAATCAGACCTTTGAGACTCTGGGTTAGGCTGACACAGGCTATGTTGTTCTTCATTTGGGAAGGATAGACCTGTGTTGAGACCATTCTCTGAAATGGTTGGGTGAATGACCATAGTAATAGCTAAGAACTACATTAGCAAGAATAGGGCAGTTTGTCTTTTCTGAATCCTTAAGAAAAATCTTCATGTGTCATCAATTTTATTCAGGAAAAATTCATGCAATATGTGTGATTTCCATATGTTTTAGCAAGTATTTTTAAAATAAATACTGTATTTTATAATATGTAAAAACTCAATAATAACCACAGATCAAATTATTAGATGAAGGGAGTTCCCACCATGGCACAATGGAAAGAATCTGACTACAATCCATGCGGATGCAGGTTTGATCCTTGGTTTTGCTCAGTGGAACAGGGATCGGTGTTGTCATGAGTGGTGGTGGGTTGCAGACAAGGCTCGGATCCCACGTTGTGTGGTTGTGGCACAGGCAGCTGTAGCTCTGATTCGACCCCTAGCTTGGGAACTTCCATATGCTGTGGATGCAGCCCTAAAAAGTAAATATATATATATATTAGATGAAGATAGTACTGGCTAACTCCTAATTCTAATCTATCTGAAATGTTTCCCAAGAAGAAACTTTGTTGATGCGTGCAGGCTACCCAAGTTCCTGACAGCTCAGATCTGAAAATAATGGGTGGTTTGATGTGGTTTTTAGAAAGCTGCTGGGGTGGTGGGTGCACACGGATGGATTTGTACATGGTAGTAGTGATAGAAGTCATATATATTTTTTTTTTAACTTCGTGTTTGACAGGAATGGTTGGATTCCAACAAGCTGGTCATGCAAGGAAAAAAGACTATCTCCATATCCTATTTTAAGTTGTCCAGTTTAAAGGGAGGTGTTAAAACCCATTTGTTTCATGATCTTAATTTTATTGCATAGCCTTGACCCTATACCTTGCTTTCTAAATTTGTCGTGGCAATTATTATTGAAAAGGAATTTGTCCCCGATGCATGTAAAAATCATCTACTTAACAGAGATGCCTAATTAGGAATAAAAAAACAACAAGAACAGGAAAAGGGACAAAGTCCAAAAGTTCCTAAGAGGCAATACCTGAAACCTTGCATGACAACTGTCAAGTGAAGTCAAGTGAACGTGGTTAACTCTCACAGGGTGGGGGTGGCTGGGAGGGGATGGAGGGGGAGTGGATAAAACTTAATAAAGACTCTTGAATTTATCTTCACGTTCACTTGAAAATGTCAGCACATGTTACAGCCCTGTAGTTACATCAGCTCAAGATCTCTATGTGAGTGACAGAAAGCTTTCCTTAAAACAGAGACCTGGGAATCCTTGTTGTGGCACAGCAGTAAGGAATCCAACTAGTCTCCATGACGATGTGGGTTAGATCCCTGGCCTCCCTCAGTGGATCAGGGATCCTGTGCTACTGGGGCTCTGGCATAGGCCTGCAGCTGTAGTTCTGATTTGATCCCTAGCCTGGGAACTTCCACATGCTGTGGATGTGGCCCTAAAAAGCAAAAAAGTGAAAAAAACAAACAAACAAAAAAAAAAAACCAGAGAGACCTGAATTTCCTAAGGAATTGAATGTATTTTCTCATATTAATTTCTGAAATAATACTAATTATATTTAAAATAATTATACATAGCAATTATTGAAAGTTTAATGTGCCCTCTGCCAAACATTACAGATATCTGCCTTATTTAATCCTTGCTATCATTCTATCAGGTAGGGACTATGATTGTATCCATTTCAGTCAAGAAAATTGAGTTTCAGGAAGGCCGAGTAATTTCTGCTGGGTCAAATAGCTAATTAATGACAGATTCAGATAATCAGACCCTGTTCTGCATTAACTTCTGACTATGACAAAATGCAGTATTGATAAAGTTAAACCAGTGGGAAATAAGCAAAGAATATATGCAAAGTTGGCTCAGAGTTTCTATGAAGATTTTACTGGCTCTAGAAGGACATCCAAACCTCTGAAATGAAATTGATCTCTATGAATTAATCTCTGTACATAACTCTTTATGTTACCCTGTGATTTTTGAATTTACTGAAAGTGATAGTATACACACCAATTCTGAAAAAGGGAAGAAATCTTTTCAAATTTGAAGCAAGATGTAGTCATTAACTGTACAATTCTGTGTCTGGCTTGTGTCTGAAATTCTTTACATTCTTAACTTTTACATTCTTGCTTTTAAATGATGATTAGATACTATGCAGCAAAATAAAGCATAATGTTCAAAAGAATTCCAGTATATTTGAAAATAGCCAAGGGTAATCACTAGCTGTTTTTAACCACTGACAACTGCTATGTCAATATTTGTATAAACTCAAGAATCTGTAAAAGATTTGAACAGTAGAAAATATGTTTATTTGAAATATTTCCCCCTCAAACATTTTTGGATAGCTGGAAATGTGGCATTAACCTGCAGTGCTTTCATTTGGAGAAAATGTTAGTGTGAATCCCGTGACAAGATCAAGTTATATGTCTTGCACGTATAATTACAAAGCAATGGGGCATCCAATTAAAGACTTCCAGTGGGAGGAAGTAACAGAAGCCTATAGTGAGGAGGTGCTTTCAAGGATAGATTGAAAAGTAAGACACACATAGTAGTTAATTTAGCGGTATTTCTTTGAGGGTATGAAAAAATAAAATCCTTTTTTCAAGAGTAGAGATTCTTGTTTGTGGGCAGCGGATTTCTATAGCCAGTAGAGTTCATAAAATATTTATGTGTTCTAACTACTCACTCTGATGGTTAATTTTAGGTGTGGATTTGATTGGGCCATAGAGGACCCATATATTTGATCAAACATGATTGTGGGTGTTATAAGGAAGGTTTTAGATAAGATTAACAAATAAATTGGCACCGAGGAAGGCACACTCCCCTCTCTGATGAGCCAATCCATTGAAATAAATATATTTTTGACCTTCTCTGTCCCTCCAGTAAGAGGATTTTCTTGCCTGACAGCCTTGAACTAGGGCATCAGTTCTTCCTTGTCCCACAACCCCGAAGACCATCAGGTTTGAGCTGGGGTATTAACCCAGCAGACTTTAGAATTATCTGCCTCCATAATAGCACAAGCCAGTTTCTTATAATAAATCCCCTTCCCTCCTTCCTTTTGGTTTTGTTTCTCTAGAGAAACTTGATTAATATCCACCTTCTTAAAAAGTTTCATTTTTGTATAAATTGTAATTAGGACCTCTCCCACGTGCAAATTATAGATCCTGCCCCTAAGCTACTATAAAGAACTGGTAGAATATAATGTATTACAATAGATTTATATGGGGATATCATGCCAATTACAGAGAAATCTTTTGAATTGAAATCTTAAGAGTTTAATAATTATGAAAGACATAGGAAAACAAACTTATAGATGTGAAGAATCACTTCATTTGGGTTTGCAACAATAAATTTGTCAGTTATCTACTGCAGCATTACAAAACACCCCATGACTTAGTTATACAGAACAACGCAAATCAATTGTTTTACTCACTTATAAGCAATTTGAGCAGGACATGGGGAGATCAGCTCTTTGCTTCTCCTCACAGTATGATCATGGGCCGCTGCACGATCTATTTCCAAAGTAGCCTGCTCACAACCCTGGGCAAACTAGAACTGATTGAAGGCTAGGGGCTTGGTTCTCTCTTATATTGGCCTCTCCATGGGGGCTCCTCCTCTCACAGGGAGGGGCTAGGTTCCAGAGGCAATCACAAAATCAAGAAATGGATCCACCAATGTTTAAGCCCTGGCTCCAGACACTAGTTTAGAATCACTTCAGCTGTAATATTATTGGTTAACCTGTCAAAGAGCCTGAACTTTAGAATGAAGAACATAAACCTCCTGATCAATGAGGAATGTCAAAGCATTTTGGAGTTATGTTTTTAAACTGCCACAGTGTGCCCTCTGGCCACAAGTGATTTACATTCCCTCCACGTGTAAAATATATTCTCTTTTGAGACCCTAAGACAATTCATCACATTACAGTACTAGTCTCAGGCTCAAAGCCCAGAGTTTCATTAAGTAAAGCAGGTCCAGGTAAATCCAGGGTGCAGGTGAGGTTCCTTGGGTTTGGCTCTTTGGAGGCAGCTTTTTGAGTATGGTTCTGCTAATCTGAATACTTGGGGCCTAAAGTTATTTTCTCTGTAGCATACATGACATATAACAAGGGGATATGCATAATATAATTGCCATGGATGTTCCCATTAAAAAGGAAGGGAGTAACAGGAGGCACACGGCAGGCACTAGTATATAACAGTTGTAAACTCTAGCTGGGCCCATTTCAATCCTTTGATAACTGGGCCTCAGTGTGGCTCTCAGAGTGGAATTACTGTCTATGGTTCTTGTCTCCATCCCCTGGGATCATTGTTCTGCCCTCTGAATTCTTTTCAATCAGCTTTCTGACCATAAAAGTCTAGGGATCCTCAGAGCTCTTTCCTGTTTATTCTAGGCTGGAGTTATTTTGACCAGAACAATTCTCTTAAAAATTGAGTGGGTTTTCCATGAATGTAATTAAGTTCTATTAAGCAGAAGCCACAGCTGCAAATCTTTTTGCAATAAGTCTTTCTCTTTCTTACAATCCCTGCTGAACTTCACTGAGACAACAGCTTTAAGACTTTTAGAAGCCCCATTGTTAAATGGAGAGGATTTGCAAAACGTGCCCTTCTAATTCTATATACCTTTCTTTCTGCCTGAAAGGGTTCCTGAGTTAAAACCTCAATTCTCTCTGAGCTATTAACTATCCTATTTTCCCACACAGAATTAGATTTAAGGCATTAGAGTACTTATTTTTTTGTCAGATGGAAAGGCCTAAAAAGAAAAAGTATTTTATTTTTGAACTTAGCAATTTTTTTGGCTCCTTTACACTTAACAGTGGGTTCCCTCGCGTTGAACCCTTTTCCTCTTGCTTTTTTTTTTCTTTTTTATAGATTCTTAACCCATTGAGCGAGGCCAGAGACTGAACCTACATCCTACGGATACTACTTCAGGTTCTGAACCCACTGAGCCACAGTGGGAACTCCTCTTGCATTTTTATCGTAGATGTCAAGAAGCAGCTATATGGGATTTTCCATATTCTCCTAGATTCTTGAATTCACTAGGGTCATTGCCTGTTTTCCACATTTACTGCAGGAGATAGGTTGCCTACACTTTCACCATTGCCTAACAAGTGCCCTTTCTTCCAGATTCTATTAACATTTCCTTCATTTTCTTTTAAACCTTCACCAACAGACTCTTCAATAGCCTTTGGGCTAGTCCACTAAGATTCCCCTCATAGCTTTTCTGGCTTCCACCTGCTGCCCAGGTGCAAATGAGTAACACATGTTTTTTTAGTTGTTGTTATGGAATCACCCCCTGCCCCCCACCCCCGGGCAAAAATATTTGTATAAGGTATCTATTATGAAGTAACAAAGGACCACCAAACTTGGTGACTAGAGTGATAATAATTTCTTTGCTCAGAAATCTGCAAGTTAGGGCTTAGTGGGGAGTTTGTTTGTACTCTTGAACAGAAAGAGTGTTAAAGATTAGGGGCCATGTTTTAAAACCTCCAAAATGTTCCAAATTATTAAAAATATGAAAAAAGAAAGCTGTTTAGAGCAATGGAAATGATATTTCAGAACAATACAACATAGTAGCGGGTATATTATTAAAATTTTGAAATGAGAAATTATTCTGACTCAAGGAATAAACACACCTGAAAAATCTATAAATCTTTACAACTTCAACTTACTACGTTGAAAGGTATTAAAATAATTGATTTATAATTGAAAGGAGGGAATATAATTTTTGATGGGTAGGAAATTGGATTCAAGATAAAAAACAAAGTAGGAGATATTTTCCACTTTTCCTTTTGAAGCTGCATAACCACCAATTTCCTTCTGTTGCTCTTTCAAATTATTACCTTCTCATTGACATCATTTAACATGCTTACCACAGCACCTTCATTTTTTCCTCCATTTCCCCTTCTTACCAACTCCCATAAATTTCCCTTTTCAGTTGTTGCTTGGCTGGATGACTTTTGAGCTGAGTCATCTTTGCTTGTTATTGGTTACATCTCTGGTTTTTTCTAAGACTTCATATTTCTCTATTTTACTATCATCTCCTTGTTTGTTTTGATTTTTGTTTCTATTTCAAATGAAGCTACCTTCACATTTACAGACCTACTTGGGTTACAGGGTTTACTGAACATGTGAAAGCCATCTGGCTTTCCAGTTCTGAAATAAATTTAAAACTATTTCATTACAAAAACAGAATGTTATACAGTTCACAAAAATCACAGCATTTCCTTCAGTGATTGAAAGCACTGATATTCAAGATCTAAATCATTCTTCTGAAGGTAATTTAAAAAGTCCCAGAGTTGTACAACCAAACAAAGAGACTATAAAATTCTTGTCTTACTCTAAAAGAAAACTTCCCCAGTGTTAATTTCACTTTTTGGCTTGCCGGGAGTGAAGGAAGAGTTGATTTTGTGAGTTTAAGATGAGATTTACAAGGAGAAATACTTTGGTATAAATAGGCCAGAGGAGGCTCAAAAAGTAGAGTAAATTTAAAACTAAATTTCACTGAAAAACTTTAAAGGATCAGAACAGGGAAGGGGAGAACAGGAAAGGCAAGGCAAAAAAGTTTTATATTCATCTAAAATGAGAGAGACAGACCACAGATTTGATTGCTGAGAAGAGTCAAATTTTATCAAAATGAGAAATTATATCTTATTTTTTACAATCACACATACTTTCCAGAAACAGACAACATTTTATGATTTAAAAGGACCCTGCAAATTAAATGTTCTCTATTCTGTAAAATGATCACATAAGATTAGATGTCCAATGAGAAGTCTAACTATAATTGCCTGTGGCTGCATAGGAGTTTCATTAAGAATTCCAAACACCATAGAAGTAATTTTCAAACATTTTTATTTCTGCTAATGTTGTGATTCTTAAGGTAGATGAAAAAGATAAAATATTTTCAAATTTTACTGGGATTTTAAGTTTAATTTACTTACCACTAAGTATTGAAACAACTTCCAGAAAAAAGTATCTTTTTCAGTGACTAATTCAGAATGGATTACCTAAGAAGCCTTTGATATTTCAAAAATGTGCTTAATGTTTAGATGTTATAATCCTGACTTTGGCAGATTTATACCTGGAACTACTGTAGACACAGTGTTGACCTGTATCAGCAATGATTTTGACCCCATATGAAAGATTATTAATAAAGCCTGTCATATAATATCTTCAAATAATGGCAAAACAGCCTCTGCCACATTGCAAATATTTATTAATCAGTTATTTGGTAAATATCTTAGCCTTTCATTTGTAGTAGAAGACTTCTCCCCATGTATACTCTTTCTTCCCTCACACATGTAGTCCCTATAAATACATTAAAAATTTTTACAGGTATAGAAATAAAATAAAAAGGGGATTTTGATTGTCTTTTTAAGGACAAACACAAGTTTCAAGCCTATAACTTTGCTAGGAATTCACTTATGAATTATGTGGATTCTTTAGCTTGGATTATTTAAGTGTTAATAACTATTTACTTTTAATTCCCATTTTGGAAATATGCGACTAAATGCAAATTTAACAACCATTGTAGGAAGGGCATCAATAATAAGAGTAACAATGAAGACATGCCTCTGCCTCCACACATCTGTAAGACATTAGCTAAAACTTCCCAAATTTACAAAACTACATCTATCTAACCAAATGGGCAATGTTAACCTAAAACATCAATTTTCACCATTTATGCATTACTTAACATGCATGTATAACAGCTAGTGTTACAGCGATGAACATCTGGAGTGGTCCTTAACAGACTTAAAAAGGAGAACACCCAGACTCGAGTCAGTCAATGAAATGAAAGTTGACGTAGGATGACTTGGTTTGGTGTTCCCATCCCCATTCTCTCTGCTCCAAATTTGTACAATTTTTTTTCCCCCCTCAACCTGTGGACTCTGAGCTATTTACAGCTGGACTGCAGAAACTATAAGACAAAACAAAATACCTCAAAGTAAAACAATAAAAAATGTATTGTCGAAATTAGAAATTAACGAGAAAATCTAAGACTCATTGGTGAATATTTTGGTTCCTGATTATTTTTCTTCTTTGCAACTGCCTTCCTCTTCTGCTTTTTTTTTTTTTTCCTTTCCTGTGGATCTTGCTATGAATATATATCTGGCTTGAATTTTGTCTTATTCCAGACTAATTACATGTTCTCTGTCTCTAAAATGCTTAGATATTTCCAGATTCTATTTCTATCTACTTTGTTGATTTACTTATGAGAACTCAGCTTTATCCATGTGTCTTACTATTTGTACACTAAGTCTCCCTTTGGTGTTCCTCATCTGAATACCTTCTTCCGTAAAACTATCCCTCTTCTAACAGCCTGTTTCCTTAATAGTGAGAAGTTTGCTCTGATTTGTGACCAAAATTATCTTTCTCAATTTTGTTTAAATGTCACCATCTCATCGTAATAAGCTCAGTCCTTGAAGTAGATGTTTTACTTATTTTTAAGCAAAATTGTGAGTTTCTCAAAAGTTGCCCATTTTATTTATCTGGATCAGTTGTTATTAACATTGGTTGTATAGTAGAATACGTAAGAAACTTGAAAAATACTAACACTCAAGACTAATTAAATATAATCTCTATTGACAAACCCTGGGCATTACTATGTTTTTTATATCTTAGATGATTCTGATATGAAACATGCATTGAGAAACCATTCTAGATTAACATGCCTCATACTCGCTCATATATTAAAATCACCTGCCGATTTTATCAGACTATATATTCTAATTCAGTAACTCTGTTTTGGAACCTGAGAACCTACATTTCTAACAAGCTTCTAGGCAATTTCAATACTGCTGATCTATAAACCATACTTAGAGTAGCAGGGGTCTAAATGAAAGTCATTAACTACCTAATTATGTAATTATGATTAACAAAATGAAGAATTTATGGTATAGGTATTGCTTAAATAAATGTCAGGTGTGTGCTTTGGGCTATAATAAAATATTTTAGGAGACTTTTGCCTATGGTCACTTGACAACCGCGGGTGTTGTTCTTGGTGAGGACTTTATTTTAAACTGTCATGTTGAATAAGTATTATTCTTTTTTTCCACGGGTGTTCAGGGTTTCAAAAAAATTCCAAAATAGAAAATACAATAAGTTTAACTTGAATATTTTATTTGGTTAATCCCTAACTGGGAAGGCATTAGTTCGTGTGAGTGTAGGTATATAGGAGAACTAACCAGAATAAGACTTTGTGTTTAATTTGAGCACCCCCTAACCTCTACTTCTGTAGCACCCTCACATCTCAGCCCGTATGCACCTGTTCTGTGGTTATGCAGGTAAAGAGGAGGGTGAGCTTCTCATTTAGAGATGAGCCTCACTCGTAGAATTGCCTCACATCTTTTTTTTTTTTAATTCTTTCAAATACTAGAAATCTCCAAGATATCAAAGGATTTAAAACATCGTGGAAATGTTAAAAAACCTAAGCTTAGAAAAATTAGAGTAACTAAACTAGGTCTTAAACTTAAAATATAGAGGTATTTGTCAAAGGAAAAAAAAACCACACGTGTATTAATCAGTATTAGGATACATTAGCCATTGAATTTTAAAAATTTAGACTCTCGACCACCCTCCCTCAATTTTGTCCTTTCTGCCATCAGGCAGTATTCCTTGCCTTTCTGAGAATACTTATTGTTAAAGTTAGTCAATTACTTTATCACATTTTTAATTCCTTACCTCTGCCTACTCTTTCCTACTTAGTGCCCCTCAGATCATCTCTGCCTTGCACTCTCTTTGTCCCAGTAAAGAGGGCTAACTTTTGTAGCCTATTTCCTACATGCCAGATAATGCCCCAAGCCCTTTATAATAATAAATAATCCATTTAACATTCCACCAAATCTTAAAAAGGTAGGTATTTTTCCTATTTTACTGGAGGAGAAACTGAGACAGAAAGCAGTTAAATAACTTCCCAAAAGTAATACTGCTTTTAAGTGACAAACTCGGATTCAAGCCCAGGTGGTCACTTCAACTGTTAAAGAGAAAATTACATCACTTTCTCGTAGCATTGACGCAGGACTACATTCATACCCATACAGCTACCCCAGTAGAAGGTTCTGTTACTTTCTATCTGTCCCAAGGTTCAGGTGGCTGCCAGACAGTTAAAATGGGGGAAGGTAACAGTTTGTTTAACAAGAGATGGTGCTTACATGGTGTTTACTGTATCTCAGGTTCCAGTCAAAATACTTTGTATACATTAACTCACAACAAGCTCTTCCAGGAAGTTATTTTTATCTGTATCGCAGCTCCCCACCCCACCCCAGTTCACACAGCAGAGCAACCTATGGACACAGGCTGGCAGGCTCCAGAATTGGTGTTCAGTCACCTCACTTTGCTGCTCTGAGGATAATGAGGATATATTCACCTTCTTGTCTTGCGGGTCAAGCTAACTCATTTCAAAGGGAGAATACCACAAGCTCCCACAATGCCACTTAGTGATTTATGAATGAGCAGTTTCATCTCTGAATTTAGTCATATTTCCCACAGGTAGGCTCCAAGGAATTGCACGATGCCTATTTGCAAGCTATGTGGCATCTTTAAAATTCTGGCCACGTCTTGAATAAGGAAATATGGATTTAAGGTAAATAAATTCTCTGCAATCTTTGTCAGTCAACCTTGAGATTGACTGGCTGAATAAATATGTTAAATTAGCATTTTTATAAGCAATATAAAAAGTGACTGTTAACAGTTCAGAGTAGTCAAACAATCACTGCAGTGGTAGCAAGTGCACATATGGGTTTGGTTTAGAATTGAGTAACACCACTTCAGGTCCACCTCACACATCCACAGAGCCAGGCCGCTGAGAGCACACACTGCTTTGTGTGCTGACAGATTGTTCTGTTAGTACCTGCGCCCTTAAACCATGTGTTTGTATCTGGCTTCACTTTACACTTTTACAAAGATCATTTTAACAGAGGCAGAGGCAATTAACCAAAGAGGTTTCACTTACTTTCTATTTTCCCCCTTACCCTTGTATGCTAAAATAAACACGCTATAAACGACACCGGCATATAGCCATACTTCTAGATGTGATATAGTAAGTTTAAAAACTGTTTGTCAATTCTTTGACTTCCAAAGAAATCAATGCTTTTTTTTTCAAAAATTTTAAGAAAAATCAATTTAAATAGAGAAGTCTGAAATTTACTATGAAAACAATATTAATTTAAATTATATTCAGAACATGCGACACTTTTCTAAAAAAACACAAAGACATATATACTGCTTAATTTAACTAATGAGCTAGAACATCTTTTCTTCAGAATATTATCATCTACATTTAAAAGAAAATGTTTGAAAAAAGTGTTTTAACTATATCTTTTTATCTATAATGACATATAGTTATATACACATTAAAATGACTCATTCATCCATACAAAACAGTGTTTGTTTTTCATATTTACTGATTTTAGAATAAAGCTTGTTTAAAGGAATAACAACGTTAACAGTTCAAGAGAGTATTATCTTTACTTGTATATAACTGATACTATGTAAAATTTATAAACCAGATTAATCAAATGCTGACATAAAATATCAAAAGTCTTCATGCAAAATACCTAGTGTTTTTATAGCAAATAGTTATCTTTAGGTATTGTTAAGGAATTAGCTTTTTTGTCTCAGCATTTTTCCTCAAGCCTTACTCTACTTTAAACCTTCTAATTTATAATCAGTCAGAAAAATAGCCACTGTTACTGAGTATAATTTTGTCATTCATTCATTCATTCCTCATTCTACAAACATCTTGCTTTGTGTTAGTATTATTTGGATGGCTTAGAATACCACAAATTGTATGTAACTGCATAAACCTATAAAGCTGAACAGTCTGAGTTTTTGAAAATAAATGTATTTAGGTTAATATTATAGGTCTTGCTAAACTCTCATCACAGATAAGCTCCAGGGTGCTCTGCCTTGTCCTGGTCAAGGTCCAAGTTAGAGGTTTATGGATTTTCTCCTAGGTAAGTAAGGGACTTCATCCCTCTAAGACACATCTACAGTCAGGGAATAACAACAGCATCTCTCTCTTTTGACTGCTTGATTCTATCACAAAGAGTATATGGAAATTGCTTCTCATATATAACAAGAGCATCCCAAATTTTAAATGTTATTTTTAAAAAGTAAAGAGAAATATCAGGAACTTGAAAATCATGACCTCTAACTGTGTTTTGGGAAGGAAAACTGCAGCCTGGGTTTTCAGTATTAAGAAAGCTTTTGTTTGTATTATAAATGATGATTAATTTATCATAAGAATAGGAGTTCCCATTGTGGTGCAGCAGAAATGAATCTGACTAGGAACCATGAGGTTGCGGGTTTGATCCCTGGCCTCACTCTGTGGGCTAAGGATCTGGCATTGCCGTGAGCTGTGGAGTAGGTCACAGATGTGGCTCAGATCCCACATTGCTGTGGCTTTGGCGTAGTCCATCAGCAACAGCTCTGATTGGACCATAGCCTGGGAACCTCTATATGCCACAGGTATGGCCCTAAAAAAAGAAAAAAGACAAAAAAATTTATCATAAGAATAGCTTTAAAACATTTGAAATTGTCATAATTCTATTTGTATTATCTCCTATGTATGCTTTCAATGTAAGAATATTTCGAAAAGAGGACTTTACTGATGGAATCCAGCTATTATTCATTTAAACAGTATGTCCCCATTAACCTTAACTTTGATTATCTGAATTGGTTCTTTATAGACAGTCCAGAGAAGGCAAAAACTAATCTGAGGATCAATATAACAAGATTTAATTTTATATTGCATGAGGTACCCTAAGGTGTTCTGATACTATCAAAACGATTATTTTTAATATGAACTAATGCGTAACATTTCTTGGAGTTTGTCAGTAGGATGATGTGAATTTCATTATAATAATTTGCACACTGTACTCATTGTGTAGGCCAAACTAAATGCAAACTGATGTTATAGTTTTAAACACAAATCATAGATCTTCCCATGTTCTCTTTGTTTTCTGTAAAGGAGCTAGGTCCTGAGAACCGCTTCCTGTAGATGTTCTATGATAATGTGAAGTGCTAGAAATACCCACTAACTAAAACTAGGGATTTAAATCGGGGTCACATACCGTGTTTTTATCCACGTGAGTCTGCAAATAACAGCACTCATGAAAATAACGTAATTTTCATTTGCTAAATGTTAATGCTTATCATGTGAAAATCTCTTCCCTGTAAAATTTCAAAGTGAATAACAAATGTTCAAGTTACTCTTTATAATTATCTAGCGAACAAAGATTATTATTCTCATGAATACAACACTGCATTCTAAAAAATGTGATGTTAAAACCCTGAGTTGTTGAGAGAGCAAATAAATGCAGTCTAGATAGCAGTCAAATGGAGAAAAATAAAGAGATTCTGATCATCTGTCCCAGTGTGTCAAATAAATATAGGGTGATAGATTCTTAGAATAAAATAATCTTACATATTATTAGAATGTATTAATAATAGATTTATTAATATCAACACTTAAAATATTAGTTATCCCAGAGCAAAAATACCTTCTTCAAGTAGTTGAAGAACCCAAGAATCCAGGTGATAATTTTTCTCCTCTGTGAATATTCCAAATGTACTGAGCCACTTTTGGGGTTTTGTTTATTTGTTCATTGTTTTTTTTTCTTTTTATGGATACACCCACAACATAGAGAAATTCCCAGCCAGGGGTCAAATTGGAGCTTCACCTGAGGTCTCTGCCACTGCTACACCAACACCAGATCCAAGCCACATCTGCAACACTGGATCCCTCACCCACTGAGTGTGGCCAGGGATCAAACCTACATCTCCACAGAGACAACCTTGGGTCCTTAAGCCACTGAGCCACAGCAGGAACTCCTAATCCCATTTTCTAAACATTGTAATAGCCACATAGGATGCCTATTATAATCTGGAAAAGGCCTTATCACCTGACATGCAAAATATTTTGCCAATTGTTACATTTTTCTTTTTATACTACACATCTAAATTTGCCAACTACTTTCACAGTAAGGGTAGAAACTTTAAACGTTGTTTTTAAATGTGGTTCTTTTTACTGACTGTGACTTTGAGTCATTTCCTATGACGATTTTGATGAGATCTTTGGAACCATGCCACAACATGTTATTTGATTTTAGTAAATAATTAAGAAAACTATATTTGAAATTTTTAGTTGTTGTATAAAGGATGTGCAAAATCCTACTTCACTATGAACACAGTTCCTAAACAAAACCAGATGTTACAGGCAGACCTTGGATAGTATCAAATCTGTTGGCTATCTACAAACATTCCATTCTAGAAGAGAATGTTAAGTTCTTCCCTTTAAAACATTCAACTTAGAAAATATATTCATTTTTATAAGTAGTATATCTGTCAGATCATACAAAGAGCAGAATACAGGGGAAAGAAAGTAAAGAAAAACAAATGAGAAATTTGTGGGGTTTTTTTTAGCATATGTATTGATAAGCAAAAGCTGAAAAATAATGCAAATAAGAGAACTGAAGATGAAGTTGTCTGAACCTCACTATCTGCCATAGGCTACAATTTGGCAAAGTCCTGGTTGTCCATGTAAGAGGCTGGTTTTCAGAGACTGGAGCCAGGGGATGAAGCCATCAGCTTCCTCCTAAGAAAGTCTAGAACTAAAGAATTTGGAGTGACAAATCAAGCAAAACTGATTGTGAAATGCTATGAAGAACAAGAACACGATCTCTGCCCATGGAAGCAGAGCTAGGGTCTAGTGAGGGTGCTGGTCCAATAGTTTGGACTAAGATAGAAACACAGTAAACTGGAAAGTGGGTTTGAAACAGTGAAACAGACACAAGGTAACTATTACAAACAGCTTTAGGAGATCTGTGGTTCTCTCTCATGTCCTAATGCTTGAATATTTGAGGCAGGAAGAAAGTGTGAGCACTAAAAGGGGTAGGAAAAGATGATGGAGTGGGCAGTGGTGCAGAGCACGCATTAGCCTTGGCAAAAATGATGATTTTAGAAAAGAGAGGAAGGATAGCTGGAAAGCAGAGAAACTTTTATAAGATGTAAATATAATTATTCTAGGAAAAACAGTGGTGGAAGGAGATTCAGAATGTGGTGTTCCTATTACACTTAATTCACACTGAATCTCAAGCTAGCTAAAACAAATGAATACTTTTATACCTGTATTTTGGCTATGTACTGTCAATGGATTGGATATGGATTTTGAGGGAGAAAACTGAAGGCAGGATTTCTCCTGGATTTCTTGTCCAAGCACCTTGGTGAATAACAATGATAGTTTCTAAGATGGAATATGCCTGCAGCCCTTAAATTAAAAGCTTAAAAGCCCCTGAGACCCTTTAAGTGGGTCTATGAAGCCAAAATCATTTTTTAGTAATTATCAGACAACACATGCCTTTTTCATTCTCATTCTCTCATATGTGGAATTTTTCAGAGACTACACATTATGTAATAACATCATTGCTCTGGACAATGGAATGGTAGTGTGTGTATTGTGTACAAATGCTTAGTTTTCATTCCCAGTTCAGTAAGATAGCTGTAACTCTCATAAGAAAAACTCTTCTGAGTCCTCCATTATGTAAAAACTTCATCAAAGTTCCCTTCATGGCTCGTGGTTAACAAACCCAACTAGGATCTATGAGGATGTGGGTTCGATCTCTGGCCTCGCTCGGTGGGTTAAGGATCTGGCGTTGCTGGTGAGCTGTGGTGTAGGTCACAGACGCAGCTCGGATATCCGATTCAACCCTTAGCCTGGGAACCTCCATATTCTGTGGGTGCAGCCCTAAAACAGCGCAAAAAAAAAAAAAATCAAACAAACAAAAACAATTTAGTGACAAGACAGTCAATAATTTTCATGAAATAGAGTCCTTGAAAGTGACAAACTACCAAAGCTCATTTAAAGAGCAGTAGACGGCTAGAATAGTTCTATATCTTTCTATTTAAAAAATAAAATTCAGGAGTTCCCGTCGTGGCGCAGTGGTTAACGAATCCGACTAGGAACCATGAGGTTGCGGGTTCGGTCCCTGCCCTTAACGATCCGGCGTTGCCGTGAGCTGTGGTGTAGGTTGCAGATGCGGCTCGGATCCCGCGTTGCTGTGGCTCTGGCGTAGGCTGGTGGCTACAGCTCTTATTCAACCCCTAGCCTGGGAACCTCCATATGCCGCGGGAGCGGCCCAAGAAATAGCAACAACAACAACAACAACAATAACAACAACAACAAAATAAAATAAAATAAAATTCATAGTTAAAAGCCTTCCTATAAATACTATTCCAGGCCCAAATTGCTTTATTGTTAAATTATTTCTAAAATTTAAGGAAAAATAATATTTAATTTATTAGTTATTTAAAATAATAGAGAACAAGGAACAATTCCAACTCTGTTACCTTGATATCAAAAGACACAGAGATATTATAAAATTTAAAATAAAACTATAGAGCAATATACCCTATAGATATAAATTTAAAAAATGCTTAATTTATATATATTTATATACTCTATTCAAGTGAGGTTTACCCCAGGAATAAGAGGGTGGTTTAACATTTGAAAATCAATCAATTTAACCTACTGTATGATTAACTCAGTAAATGCAAAAAAAGTACTTGACAAAATTCACCACCCTGTAATAATTTTATTTTAGCAAATTAGGCATTGATGAGAACTTTTCTTAATTTTATAAAAGACATCTACAAAAACCCCATAGAAAGTGTTTTAATAGTGAAATACTGAATTCCTTTCCCCCGTGATTAGAATAAAACTGAGGATGACTTTTATCATCACTGTTATGTGGTTGAAGTTCTACCCAGGGCAAGAAGACGTACGAATTTGAAAGAAAGTAAAACAATTTGTGTTTGTGGAGGACAAATCACCTATGTGCTCTAGAACTATTAGGTCTAGTACGAACAGCCTTTTGCAAGAGATATTTGTCAAAATCAATTAGAGGCAGTTCTTAAATACCACAAAACAATCAGATGCAATTATTGAATACTGAAGAGGTAGATTAAGAGTTGGGGCAAATAATGGGCTAGCCAAAAGCTTAAAAGAAAAAGCTGTGGAAAGAATGAGATGTCTGTCAGTGACATTGAAAGGCTACAGCATATTCCTGGGAATGGAGAATGCTATTTACATGCGTACAGCTGTGCACATACCCAGGGCAGAGTGCATGCTCAGGAAAAACCTGAGAAGACTCTGAGTTCTCATCTCCAGCTAGTCTTAAGACTCTATGTAAAAAGAAGCAAAGGCCAAGATGAGGTTGTAAACTCTGGATGAGTGTGGAAACAAGCCCCAGAAGACAGGGTCTCTTGGCAAAAACTGGGAGACTTACCAGTTTGAGGCATCTATGAAAAATCTCTGTCCAATGATTGGCTAATAGCCAAGTAGAGATTTCAGTGGCCGCACATGATAAAGTGACTTTATAGAATTAGTTCATAGATGTCACTAAAGAACAACAACCCTGGTGAGAAACAAACATCTGAATTACAAATTGCCATATTTTATTATTTAAAATGTCCAATTTTCAACAAAAATCGTGAGATATGCAAATAAACAGTAAATTATGGCTCATATACAGGAAAAACACAGTCAATAGAAACTATCTCTAAGAAAATCCAGCTCTGGAATTAACTAGAAGAGGCATTAAATTCTTTATTTTACATATGTTCAAAGAACTAAAGGATCATATCTAAAAACTAAAGAAAAACATCATATTGATATCTTACCAAAACAAGAATATCAATAAAAATGTAAAAATTATAAAATAAAACCAAATAGATACCATGTAGTTGAAAAGCATTATAACAAAAATTTCCTAGAGGGAATCAAAGCAGATTTTAGTAGATGAAAGAAAAAAAATCAATTGAGATTATTCAGTCTATGGAACATAACGAAACAGAAAAGAAAAATAAACAGAACCTCAGAAAACTGTGAGACATTATCAAGTATACCAGTATATATATAATGATAGTTCTAGAAGGAAAGGAGAGAGAGAAGGGAGAAAACAATATTTGAAAAAATAGTAGTCAAAATTTTTCCAAAATCGCTGAAAAATATTTATTTACACATCTAAGAAGCTCAACGAAAGACAAGTAGGACAAAATTAAGAAATCAAATTCTTAAAAAGCCTAAAAATATCAAATTCTTGGATGAAAACATAGGCATAAATCTTGATAAACTTGGATTGGGCAGTGATTTCTCAGATATGATTCCTATAGCAGAGCCAAACAAAGAAAAACAAGGAAATTGGACTTATTCAAAATTGAAAACTTTTGTGCACCAAAGGACACATGATCAAAAAGAAAAAGATAGGAGTTCCTCTAATGACTCAGCAGTAACAAACCTGACTAGTGTCCATGAGGACATGGGTTCAAATCCTGGCCTCATTCAGTGGGTTAAGGGTCCAGTGCTACAGAAAAGAAACTCATGGACTTGGAGAACAGATTTGTGATTGCCAAGGGGGAGAAGGAGCAAGTGGGATGGACTGGGAGTCTGTTGCAAACTATTGCATTTAGAGTGGATAAGCTATGAGATCCTGCTGTATAGCACAGGGAACTATATCTAGTCACTTATGATGGAACATGATGGAGGATAATGTAAGAAAAAGAATGTATATATATATATGTGAAGGGAAAAAAAAAAAAGGATCCAATGCTGCTGTGAGCTATGGTGTAGGTCGCAGATGCGTCTCGGACCCGAGTTGTTGTGCTGTGGTGTAGGCCAGCAGCTACAGCTCTGATTTGACCCCTAGCCTGAGAACTTCCATATTCCACAGGTGTAGCCCTAAAAAGACAAAAATTTTTAAAAAATTTGTAAAAATTCAAGCACACATTTTCCTTTAAGGGTTAACTGCGTGTGTTACACTGTCCTTAAACAAACAAAAATGAAGCAAAACAAAAAGAATTTTAAAAAGATAGAAAGACCACACAATGGGGGAAAATCTTTGCAAATCATATATGTAATAAGGACTAGTATTATAGAGAACACTTTTAACTCAAGAATAAATAGACACATAACCCTATTTAGAAATGGGCAAAGCATTTGAATAAACATTTCTCCAAAGAATTAGGTAGTTAATTAGAATATGAAAAGATGATCAATATAATTGGTCACTAGGGAAATAAATCTAAAACAAGTAAGATAACACTTCACACTCACTAGTATTATAATAAAAAAGAGAGAGAATAACAAGTATTGACAAGGATGTGAAGAAATTAGAAACTTTGTATATTGCTAATGGGAATATAAATATTACAGCCATTTGACAGAAAACATTTTGACAGTTCCTCAAGAAGTTAAAGCTAGAATTACCATATGACCCAGCAATTCCACTCCTAAGAATAATCCAAGATTAATTGAAAATGCAGGTACACACAGTTATACCCATACTGGCATTATCCATAAGAGCCAAAAATTGGAAGCAATCCAAATAACCATCAAGTGATAAATTGATAAACATATGGTATATTTAAAAAATGGCATATTATCCAGCCACATAATCTTTTCAACTAATTAGTTGGATCACTTGAATATTCATATGCAAATAAATAAACACATAAAATCGAACAATAATCCTTATTTCGGAGCTTATGCAAAAAATATGAAAATTGACTTAAAAGTGGCGGTTGAATATATCTGTGTAATCTAAAATTGCAAATTATCTGGGAGAAAAAATAGAAGAAAAATATTTGTGGTTTAGATAAGGCACAAAAAGCATGAAAATTAAAATAAAAATTAATAGTTTAGTCTTACAAAAATGAAAAGCTTTTGCTCTTCAAAAGCCACTGTTAATGAATGGAAAACGCAAGCCACAGTTTGGAAGAGAATACTATAAATCTTATTTATTGAGAGTTCTAGTCGTGACTCAGTGGTAACAAACCCGAGTGGTATCCACGATGAGGGTTTGATCCCTGGCCTCACTCAGTGGGTTAAACATTGGCATTGCCTTGAACTGTGGTGTAGGTCACAGAGGCAGCTCAAATCTTTCATTGCTGTGTCTATGATGTAGGTAAGCAGCTACACCAATTCAACCCCTAGCCTGGGAACTTCCATATAGGTGTGGCCTTAAAAAAAAAAGCTACCCCCCTATATAAATACACACACACACACACACACACACACACACATATATATATATATATATATATATATATATATATATATATTTGTTGAAGAGGAAGCCACATTTTGGAAGAAAATATAGAACACATATCTCCTATGAAGGGCTTATATATTTACTAAAGAACTATTATAACTCAGATATCTCTAAGTTAACAAGGCCTTGTTTCTGATCACTGTATGGTAAAAGAACTAGGCTTTCTTTAGCATGCAAGAAATAGGTAAAAAGGCACTAAAAATTCTAGGGCCTGGACAAATTTCAAGATATTTTCTGTTGTAATAATATTCATCCTGTCCAGATCCCTGAAATCCAAATTTACCACAGTATTTCAGTTCTCCCCAGGAAAGGAAAGATTGGTCCATGAATTTGAATTGTATTCTGGAAGAACCATGAACATGACACACACCTTAAGAAGGGTGGTGATAAAACTTGTTTGACAAAGATCATCAGGATATGCTTGTCATGCTACCTTAATTACTAACAATGTCCCTTTTATTTTGTAATTTCACTAATTTAATAGTTTTTTGGTCATGCTAAATTTAAGCCACATTCCAGAAAAAAGATAAATAGCTGATCTTCCTTGAAAGACTTCTTCTCAAAACACCCTTTTTTATTATAAGAGCCTGGTTCCGAGTTGCCGAAGTGTGTTAAATGTACAGGCATTCTTGGAAGCACTTGTAGAAGTAACCTGAAAACCATTCTGCCCTACCTTTCTGACCTTCAGTATTTGATTTCTAAATAAGGATGATACAGAAGTTCCCCTATGGGGCAAGAGGTTAAGGATCCAGCTTTGCCACAGCTGTAGATAAGTCAGAACTGTGGCAAGTGTTCCATCTCTGGCCCTGGAACTTCCACATGTTGTGAGTGCAGCCAAATAAATAAATAAATAAGATACCATCTTCCACATATCACAAGGTTGTCATAAGGATCATATATAATATATGTGAGTGCAATTTATAAATTCCAATGTGAAATATAGAAATGTTTTGAAAAATTTCCTCTTTGAAAATCTCAACCCCCATTTAAGTCTCTTTGAAGTTTATTTCATGGACATTTGTCGAATATCTTTCTTACAATGCTTTTCTTAAATTGCTCTAGTCTCTGATGAAGGTAAGCTTAGAAATCCATTTTTGCACCAAGTAACAGAACTGAGTTGGGCATATGATCCAGGCTGTCTTTATCATCTTTCTCCCAAGTCACACAAAATATTAAACAAAGTATTTTTCAGATAATGTCCGGAACCATAGGGTTATATAAAGTCATGGTCAGTGTTCAGTGTTTACTCAAATCCTCTGATAAACCGAAATTATGAGGCAACTGAAACTAAGAACCTTGCTGAGGAAGGTTTTCTGGAAAGAATGGAAAAGAGCAGGAGAGGTAAGCAGAGCCCAGGGGCCCGAGGCTCTAGTCTAGAGGAAGAGGAGCAAGTTGTTGCCCTTTGACCTTCTGCATTTGGGTTCTGTGATCTAATATGCATTCTTAAAATAAATCCCCCTTCACTTATAATAGCTAGTCTGGGTTTTGGTTCTTAGCAACCAAATGATCCCTGCCTGACTGGACAAAGGCAGTTCATTGTTTAGAATATTATTTCATTTACCTTAAACATTCTTGGACAAAAATATAGCATTAGACTTATACTTTCACTTCATTCTTATAATTACTACATTCCCATCTCTGGACTTGGGTTAATTTTTCACTTTTTTAGTAAGTGTTCAGAAAAAAAGAATATTACCCATTTTTCAATATAAATCCTTAGTATCTAGTGCCCTTAAACGTACAATCAAACCTTAACAATAACCCTAACCCTACTTTTCTATTTCTAGGAAAGAAAAATAGACTGTTTTAAAGAAGGAAATATTAGGATTCAGTTACATTTTATGCTAGTAGTACAACTTCTTTCTCCCTTCCTAGTTTTTTCCTGACACAAAGTTTTATGCTTTAAAGATTGCCCAGCTAATGCAGCACTTGCTGGGAAGTTGAGGTATTATCTGTGCAGCTTAAATATTTATGAGTAGAAAGAAACTACAAGCTGAAGGGTGTGCCATTTATGAAAGCTTTAATGGATGTAGTTTAGCCCAAAATGAAACCTGTTTGGGGAGCACAACTGCATTTGTTTAATGATACATGAAAATATTACTCTATACTTGGCATAGTATCAGCAAGTAATTGGAAAGCAGAAAATGCCTAGCTATAGTTGGTGAGACTTTTACTGCTGGAAGAAAAACTGCTATGATTATAGCAGAAGACTATGTTAGCTAAATAACTGTGCTTCTGGGGCTTAAATGCAAGGAATGTCATTACACATATGTCATGACAATGCAGCCTCTGTCTTATTAAGTGTAGGTTTGGTCCAACATGGGCAATGGTGAACAAATATTGGATAGCATTGGCACTTGGCATTGACACCCACACAACACAGACGTCATTGGCAAATTTTGCACTTATTCTAATTCAGAACCACGTTCGCTTCTAATTAGACTTCTGAGAAACAGTAGGATGGTGGATAGTCACAGCTTCCAATTAGGCATCCGAGAAAAGGGAAATAAGCATGTAGGGAGATTATTTGGGAGACTTTTCATTTGTTTCCTTGGCATATACTCTACATACTCTCTCCCTGTTTCTTTTTTCCTATTCTTTTCCTTGCGACACAAAGAACAACTCAGGCTGAATGCATCTCAGCTATTTCCTTCAAGTGTGTATAGTTCCTAGTCACAGCAGATTGAAATTGCTGCTGTGTATTTGTGGATGGGTGAAAAAGGGACAGATGAAAGAGAAGAGACAGCAATGTCCATACTGTAGTGGGCTGAAAGTGAGAAGTGTCAACTGGGGTTTCCTGTGCAGTCTGAATGGAGGAGGTCATTTCTATGAAGACTCATTTTTAATTGTCCAGGAAAAGGAACACCCGTGAACATCAGACTAGAAATGTTGGGTCATTTAATCTGGTCGGTGTCTGGTCTTCTGGACCAAATAGCTTATATGTCATCTATGCTGGAAACAGCCCTAACTCCTCATTAAACAGCTTTAGAGATCATCTTAATTATTTAGCAACTGAGAATTTAATACCTGATAAAAATGATTTTCATTTGATTTATCCATGTATTTTAAAAATCGATAGGTCCATAGATGATATAAACACACATAGGTGCAATTTTCTTCTTCAATATTACATGCCTTAAAGAAAAACTAAAGATTATACATGCATCTAGTTTCAAATAATTCTATGTGGTTGTAAAGAAAGCAGTAGAATCCCTTCCCCTTTCCTAAAGTAACCCCACATCACCTCACCTCCAAAAGCTACCATTTTAAACTTTATTTTTTTTTCACTTGATATTTACCTCCATATGTCTAAAACATGCTAATGCTGGTATGTTTTGATTCCTTTCTTAAAGGCATATTACCTTTCCCTATGGAAGATTGGGATTTATTCTTTTATATGAACCTGTTGAGAAAATAGTTTGATACTTGTTAAGTATTTTGATACTTGTTGGAGTTTCCATTGTGACTCAGTGGGTTAAGAACTAGACATAGTGTCTGTGAGGATGCACGTTCAAACCCTGGCTCTTCTCAGTAACTTAGGATCTAGCGTTGCTGTGGCTGTGGTCAGCAGCTGCAGTTCTGATTCAATCCCTAGCCTGGGGAAATTCCATATGCCTTGGGTGTAGCCCTAAAGAGAGAGGAAAAAAAAAAGTGTATATATATACATATATATATATGTATATATATATATATACTTGTTAGGTAAAGAAGACTTTATTTAGGACTGTTGCAATAGGCATCAAGACTCTCACAATGGGGGGATAGAAATCAGGCTTAACTATGAATACAGTGAAGATATCTGGGGATTTGTTGCCAAGGAGCAGAGTGGGGGGCATGGTCAGTGGATGGAAAATAACTAAAAGAAGACATCAAGGAGAGAGGGGTCCTTTCTAATGGACTTAACAGGATTTTTGCTGAGGCATGCCAGGGAGACCAGAAGTTAAGTGTGGGTATGAGGAATTTGATCAGGTATCAAAAAATGATCAAACTTGTGGTTGCCAAGGGATTGGGGGAGGGAGAAAGAAGGACTAGGAGTTTGGGTTAATAGATGCAAGCTATTGCATTTGGAGTGGATAAGTAAATGAGATGCTGCTGTACAACACAGGGAACTGTATCTAGTTACTTGTGATGGAACATGATGAAGGATAAGGTAAGAAAAAGAATGTATATATATGAGACTGGGTCACTTTGCTGTATAGTAGAAGTTGACAGAACACTGTAAATAAGCTATAATGGAAAAAATAAAAATCAGAAAAAATAAAAAAAGTGATCAGCTCTCAGGGGTAGGAGGAATTCTTGCTAAACTGATTAGCAGGACTCTTGCTAGAATAGGGCTAGGCAGGCTGAAGGCATGGCTCAAGAAGAGGCTTCATGGAAAATGGACTTGAGGAGCCTGTCTAAAAGTTTGGTCAAGAAGAAAGTCTTTCTCGGAGTTCCTGTCATGGCTCAGTGGTTAACAAATCCAGCTAGGAACCATAAGTTTGCAGGTTCGATCCCTGGCCTTGCTCAGTGGCTTAGGGATCCAGTGTTGCCTTGAGCTGTGGTGTAGGTTGCAGATGCGGCTCGGATCCCCGCATTGCTGTGGCTGTGGCATAGGCCGGTGGTTACATCTCTGATTGGACACTTAGCCTGGGAACCTCCATATGCCATGGGAGCGGCCCAAGAAATGGCAAAAAGACAAAAAAAGAAAAAAAAAAGAAGAAGAAGAGGAAGAAGAAAGTCTTTCTCAAGCCTACTCACCTCCACTACACCTAAATAACTCTTCTTTTCCCAGATGGAGCTAGAATTATTTTTAGTTCAATCAATAGTCAATGTTTGCTCATGATTGCACAAATATTATCATAATATACTTCATGGCTCAGATATGCCATATGGTTTATTATATTTCCATTTTTTAACAATCTATTGTTTTCTCTGAGGTTAATAATTGCCTTATTTTTTTGGTTTTCTATAATCAAATTATTCCCCAGTCTTCTTCATAAGTATAAATCTCTTCTCAATACATTCAAATATACCAGATTCTTTTCCTTTCCTCTCCTCCCTCCCTACCTTTTCTTTTTCTCTTTTCTTGTATTTACCTTCTTTCTTTCCTTCCTTTCTCCTTTCCTCTTCCTCCTTTCTTTTCCTTTGCTTTGCATTCCTTTACCCAAGAGTAATGCCTGAGTAATGCTGCTGGGATAAGCAGGTGGGCCTAAGCACTGTGTGAGCACAAGAAACAGGGACCTTGCAACTGTATTTAGTACAGCCCAGTCCTAACTTGATGGCACAACAGACACTTACCCTGCACACACACTACACCTGACCTATATCATTATCATGGACTTTTGGGAGCAGGGAGTGGCTGCTGTGACCAAGCACGTATCCTGGACTTTCAGGACCCACAGACAGGCCAAATACCCTAGGTCCCAGATGTTATGTGAGGCCAAGTGATGAGATCAAGGTCAGGAAAAGTAAGCAGAAGAGATGTTTGTCCTGCCAAGGCTGGCCCATAAAACTGCCCATGAACCTCCCATTGTGCCTTGACTTTCTACTAGCCTGACCTTAAAGCTTGGAGGCTAAATAATGAAACTAGTGGAGCCATAAAAAGGAAGTGATCTTGGTTCCTGGGTTGCCTTTGGAAGAGCCACATCTTTAATCAGAAGTCTATATTTTGGACTTTATATGAGCTATACATAACTGATTTCCTATTGACCATCATAGAGACAGGCATTTGTTCCTGTAATTTGCATTGCTTTAACTCATTCATCCCCATACCCCCATGATCCCCACAACAGGATGGCTTCCTGAGGGGCTCAGGGCAATACCATGTCCACTACAGGTGAGACCAAAGGCCAGGGACCTGACCAGAACCATGTTATGTAAGGGAGGAGGTGTCCAACACTGTCACAGCAGAGCATCTGAAACAGGTCTTAGCAGGAGGTCACATGGAGCTTATGTTTTACAGGGAAAAGGTTTTGCCAGCAAAAATCGATTTGTCAAGGTCCCAAGGATCTTAAAAAGTCTTTGGACACACGTCTCTGAGCCAGGAACGTCCTAGCAGTATGTGATTCCTGTCTTCCTAGGCTTTCTCTATTGTTCTTTGATGGAAACATAGCTGTCTGCTGGATCATAGGACAAGGGGCTATTTTTATCAGCTATAGACAAAGACAACAGGAGGATATCAGACATGAAGATCCTGGAGACTACATGGGATGTGGGGATCTGGCAGGTGATGTCGTACCAGCTGATCCAGGATATGACATGGGACATGAGGATCTGATGGATAACATTAGACCAGCTGATCTAGGCTATGACATGAGACTTGCAGATCTGACAGACATGGGAAGTATGCATCTGACAGAAGATGCTGGATGCAATGATCTGATAGACAACACAGCATGGGCATCCAGGAGGTGTTGGGGAAGGTTGGTCTGAAAGAAGATTCCTGACAGGCCAAATAAACACTGCACCATGCTATGAACATCCACATCTTATGAGCTAATCCCAGAGCCTCCTGCCTGAAATAAGGTAAGGGTAGTGTAAGGGCTGCAGGAGCTACTGAAAAGTTGCCCAAGCCACAAAGTGATAGGGAAGGGGGCTGTGAAAGGAAATGAAGAGCTGCCTTCTTTGTAAAATGTCATTTAGAAGAGGGGCCACTACAGCAGTTACTGGCCATTCCAGGTCTTTGAGAACTAAAGATGGTTAAATAACAAGGCACACACAGAGAGGCAGGGAGGTGGGGAGGAGGGAAGGAAAGAAGACGTATGGTAAACAAAAGGAAGATGAAGAGCATACAGCAGTATAATGTTGCTGCAGATCAGAGGAAAACTATGCCATGCAGTTGTCTATGGGTTCAAAGGACTGAATGATATACACACAGCCTCTATGAATCAGGGACTTATAGCAGAGACACAGGGCTTAAGAATGGAATAAGATAACAAAATATGATGAAAAATTGCTTGCTGGCACTCAAGAAAGAGGAAAAAAATAAATTATCACAAAAATGAGGTCACAGTGGTCAGAAAGAAGGAAAAAAGAAATAGATTAAAATAGAGCAGCAACAGAGGCAATATATTTGAAAAATAGACAACACAATTTTTAGAAGCATTAAAGAGAAAGCTATTGATATGGAAGCCAAAGGAAATACAATGTATGCATAGTTTGTTACCCTGAAGAAGAGGAAAAAAAAAGAATGAAATGGAGAAATAAAATATCCAGAGATATATTTAACAGTGTGTTCCTAAAGTCAAGGAAGGGTTAAATTGAATGCACTGATTGAAAGGGAAGGTATATTCCAGATTGAATCTAAATGGATTTATCAACTCAGGATGTATCCTAATTTTATGACACTTCAAAGGCTATCATTCCTCTAGTTTTTAGGCAACAATAACAGCAGCCAAAAAAAAAAAAAAAAAACCCAAGATGTATCAAGTTGCTTTTATAGGAAAAATCATACTTGCTCAGACTTTTCAAGAAAAATGAAACATTTAAAATGTAGCCATTATATCTGGAGAGAAGTGAGAGCAGGGAGAGAAGAGAGTGAAGTACAGAATAAATTCAAAGGGGGGCAGGGCCTAAATTATGTTGAGATTAAGTTGCAATAGAGATTTATATTTTAATTTTCAGTGCAATGGGAAGATTTTGGGAGATGCTATTGCAGTAGTCCAGGTAAGAGATGGTAGTGATGGAGAGAGGTGATAGCAGGAGAGATGGGGAGAAAGGGATAGATTAGGCATATATTTTGGAAATAGAGTCAACAGGAGTTGTTGATATACTTGGTGTGAGTGACCTGACAGTAAGGAGAGCAGGGTAAGAGAAAATACGAGAATAAGCAGGCTTTTGGGTTGAGCAACTGGGTTGTGGTAATGTGATTTCACTGAGATACAGAAACCAGAGGAGAACTGGTTTTGAGGGTAAAATTTGATTTTGGACATGTTAATTTTGAGATGTCAAGAGTGATATTAAAATAATTATAAGCTCATAGTCTCTTAGGAAACTGCTAATAAGAAAGGGCACTTTCCCAATCGTAACAGATATGATTCAGAATGCATATATGATATGTACCATTGCCACAGTTCCTCTCTAAAATCATGGTGTGATGTTGAGTAGGTGCTATGCTACATGAGTGGGAAACCCAAGATGGAGATCAGGTCCAAAACAAAGCAAATGTAGGGCTCATTCGAGATATAGGTGATGTTCACTGCCTGAAACTGGATGATATTTCTAGGGATGTAGAAAGAAAAGTCAAGAGGTCCTAGGTCCAAGCCCTTGGGGCACACATAAACCTTGAGAAATCAAGAGAGGAAAAGGAATAAGCAAAGGAGATTGAGTCTGAGGATAAGAAGAGAATTAATTATGAGTGATCATGAAATCTAGGCCGAGAAAATGTTAGGAAGGAAAGAGTGATCAGTTGAGTTGAACTGTTAAGAGCAGTAGGTTGAAGACCAAAGAAAACCATTGGTTTGGCAACATGGGGGTCCCTGTTGACTTAGACAAGACCTAGACAATAGTGGGGTGAGATTTAGATACTTGTCTGAAGAAGGGAAAGGGGGAATACATAAGTAAGCTTGCAGAGGCATCAACATAGACAATTTGATCAAGAAAATGAGATAAGAAGTGGGGTGATAGGTGGAGAAAGATGAGAGATCAAAGAGTTATCATTTTAAGATGGCAGATGTTGAGGTATATTGGTATACCAGCAGGACAGATCCAGTATGGAGGGAGAAGCTATAGATGCAACAGATACAGGAGAGAGATACCAGAGAAGGACTTTTGAGTAGGTAGGACAAGATGAGATCCAGGGCATCAGTGAGGAATTGGATGCTGACAAGGGCACATTAAACAGTGCACCAAGAGAGGCAGAGGGCATGAGTCCAAAGACAGGTTGAAGATTTGGTGGTAAGAAGCTGAGGAAACTATTATTTGCTTTTGCCTTTTCCTTTGAAATAGGAAGTCGGGTTGAGTTGATAATGAGGGAAGAGAAGGCATGTAAGAGGCTTGAAGAGAAAAGGGATAATGTGAAAGCATTATTTTAGAGAATGGAAATGAAATATACCAGGGTGCAATTTGAGATCTGAAGATCCTTCTTATAGTTTTAATGTCTAAGAACTTCCAATCCTATTTTTTCTGTCATATTCAATATACACTCTAATTTTTCTGGGTATATTGTTATTCTTTTCCAGTTTTAATCATTCAACCTAGTTTTTTCCTCCAAATTCTATTTACTTCTTACTTATTTGGGGTTCTAGCTTTCACATTCCTGACAGTCTTCATATGATTACAGTTACTTATGAATGACAGATGCTATTAGAAGAGTATCTGAGAAATTAGTTTAATATTACATAGACTTTCAGCTTTACCTTTTATTGTAGCTTTCCCTTCTCTCCATAACACTTTTCTAAGGTAATGGTGCTACCAATTTTTGAACCTATTAGGAATTCTGAATTATTCATGAGATTAGCTTTTGGTTTTCCCATTTTTGGGTTAGAATTTAGTTTTTTCAAGTCATTTAAGGTCTTTGCTAAATTTTATTCCTGCCACTTTAAAAATCCTGTCCCTTCATTTTTTCTTCCGTTCTCTTTCCATCCTCATTTTTACAAGTGAAATAAAACCAGCCTACTATTATTTTGGTAGGAATTATTCAAGTTGTCATTTATACCTACAGGTCCTATTTACTTTGCTTGATATTTCTGCTCTAATAATATGGGCTACATAGTGTCTCCATGCATTTGCATTAAATGACCACTGGTCTCCGAACTTAGTGCCAAAGGGTTTCCTCTGCTATCTTCTCATTCTCTCTCACTTCTGACTATACTGATACCCAGGGATTATATGTATATGAATAGAGCTTTGCTATGAAAGTTCTATTCAGGATCCCACTGTCCCTTTGTCTACCAATTTATTTACATAGCAGTTTCTGTCTAGTATTTTCAAAAAAATTGTAACACTAAAACTGCCAGTGATGTGTTTAATGAGTGAGAAAGTTTATAATGACATTTCCTTTTGTAAAGTCTTCTATATTGTAAATCATATAGATATACAGTACTATACATGGTTCTTTTTTGTTATGTCTGAGATGTTATTATTGGAATTATTATTCCAGTTTTAAAAATGAAGCAACTGAGGCCTAGAGAGGATAGGAGAATTGCTCAAATTTGTGGAGTATCCAAGGGACCTAGAACCTGAACTCAAATTCTTTGATTTCAAATCACATGCCCTTTTTCTTAATTGATTTACTTTTAATTGTTCAGAAAATATGTCTTTATGTACTTGTTATTCACCTGGATGAAATTAGAGTAGTTGAAATGACTGTCAACTTTTATGATTTTATAGAGTTTATTCTGAGGGGGAAAAAGATCAAAATAATTAATTTTACAAATAATTTTAAAAATATATCAACAGAGACTTCCAAGTTAAAATAGCAGCTTGAACATGTTTATTTATAATTCTTCCTCTCTAAACTCCATGAATTACTCTGACTTTTGTGTTGTTTTTTAATTTTTGTTTTGTTTTAGATTCAGTGATAAGAAAGCTTTTCTCCTTGGATGAAATCTGAGCTACAACTTGAATATAACCACTATGGATGGCCTGTATAACCAACACTACAACTCTGGGCTTGAATTATAAGAAAGGTCCGCTATTCCAAGATTAAAGGGAAGAATATTCCAAGAAGATTGAATTGTATTCTATGCGAAGGAGAAAGCTTCTGAAATGTGCTAAGATGCAAACAAGAAACACAAGCAGTGCTAATGTGGTTGGAACAGAGAAAAGGAAAACAAATGTGTACAGGGAAGTAAAGGTACCAGAGGAGGATCTTATAAGCCAGAATCAGAAGTCTACTCTGAGTAAATGTAAAGATTCTAAGCATGATGTAAAAATTGTGATTAAAAGAAGTCACTGGAGTAAGGTACATACATTGGAGTAAACTTCTTGTGGCTATATGATCTGGTTTAAGTTTTCACTCTGACTGCTGGGTAGAGAATTGAGTGAAGGGAACTATATCTTCACAAAACATTATGGAAGTTGTATCACAGGATTTGCAAGTGGATTATATGTAATGATGACAGAAAGAGAGGAATCAAGAATTTTTTTTTTGGTGTTGGCTTGAACAACTGGGTACAGAGAGGTAGCATCTACTGACATAAATAAGAAAGCAGAAGGAGCAAGTTTTGGAGTAACAGAAGTATTTTTTTTTTTTTTGGTCCTTTTAAATTTAACACCCAAAGGAGAGACTTTCATGCACTACTTGGAAATGAGTCTACAAACAGAAAGAGAGTTTTGAATACATAAATATTTTTTAAAGGCATGGCTCCTGATGAGATGTATTATCTAGAGAAAAAAAAAATTCTCCTGAATCAGAGAAAGGGGCTTAGAACTGAGCCCTATGGTACTTCAACACATTCTTGTCCAATAGAAATAGGAGAAAGGAATAATGAAGTTTAGAAAGATAAGCCAAAAGGGAACAAAAAAAGTGAACAAAGTAGTAGAACTGAGGTCAAGAGAAGAAAATGTTTTAATACTTCTCAATGCTATTGGAAGTTGCATTCATAGTTTAATACTATGTTGAATGCTATTGGAAAATAAAGAAATATAAACTCAAACAAGTGATTATTAAATTTGACAGAGTTACTGTGATAATAGCAGAGTTCATGAAATGTGAATATGGAGTCATTTTGAAATGATTCTGGGAGAAAAATGGAAGATGAAGAAGTGAAGCTGTGATTGAAGACAATTTTTTCAAGTGGTTTTATTGTTAAGGGGTATCAGAGAAATGTAACAGAAAATGGGAAAAATGAGATGAAAGGGCAGTTTTTACTATTTTTCTTTCTTAAAATCAGAGATTTAAGGCATGTTTCTATGTTAATTGAACTGGTTGAGAGAGAGGAGAGACAGAAACCAATCTTGTGAGAAAGAGGGATTAATCAAGGAGTAAAATCCTTGAGAAAGAAGAGCAGATGGCATCCAGAGCAGGAGAGGTTAGCATTTAATAACATTTCCTGCAGTTGTAATTGGAGGGAGGCAGAAGGTATACAAATGCAAATAAGCTGGGAGATTTAGTGGAGGTAAGTGAGCAAGTTCATGTTTGATTGTTTTTATAGTATGATTAAAATAGGACTATCTGCTCAGATCCTTGTGTGAGGAGCATATTGGAGTTACTATCTTCAAACTGAAACTTTGACTATTCTTTTTTAAGAAAAGCTAAATCACCATGCATTTTTCAGTATCACATTAGCATATGCCAACAATGAAAAATAAAGACTTATGATTTTTGAAGTACATTTCACTAACCACTAAGAACTTTTCACTCAGATGTAAGTCTGGATATATTGTCTCTACTCACTTAACTCTAAAGTTTTCAACTTGGGTCAAAATGTTGGCATATTAATAGTATTATACATCGAGTTATGATCACCAAGAGAAATTTTCTACATCATTATCCTTTTTGTGACATGTAAATCAATGTTTGCTCATATTTCTGGCGTAGCTATAGAGTGTAAACATCCCCCACAGTGTGCCTAGGCAAGCAATGCAACAATATCAGCACTTAATCCCTACTGCAGGCTATGTAAATCATCATCATAAACTTGCATTTAATAAGCACTAAGTGCTATTAAAAGATACTTATGTTACTATATCCCCCAAACAATGAGGTGTACAACTGTTTAATCCTATTTGAGAAAATGTTTTATTTTTCCCATAAAGCCTCTGAGACATTTCATTAACAAGAATAGTATAGATGCCTAAGGATGTGGGAAATAATTTCCATGTATTCCATTTGCAGTTTAGTCAGAGATGATGCCAAAGCTATGTAAAACAGTAGACCACATAGAGCTTCGAGATTTTGCTAAGTAATTGCTTGCATGAAAATATGCACTAGCCCATTTTTCCTGATAACATTTGTTTTAAAATGAAAAGGAACATAGACAGCAGATCAGGTTGTCTAGATTTTCTACTAGGGTAGCTTAGTAGAAAGCAATTTATCAGAAAGAGATTTATTTTAATGAAAGTACTCTATTGTACATAGCACCTCATTCAGTGTTTTAAGGAGAAAGCTATTGTTAGGGAGAAAATG
Source organism: Phacochoerus africanus (assembly GCF_016906955.1). Classification (NCBI taxonomy): domain Eukaryota; kingdom Metazoa; phylum Chordata; class Mammalia; order Artiodactyla; family Suidae; genus Phacochoerus; species Phacochoerus africanus. Next base: position 89,068,621 of record NC_062553.1, read on the forward strand.
AAACAAGTCTGTTCTTCTGTATAAGCATTAGGTATCTATATAATCAATTAGTTAATGATAAATGTATAAATAGCTTCATTTTTTCCTTATGGATCAACAGTGAATCATCCTCAATTTTAACATGCAGATTGTGTTTTTAATTAAGTAAGGATATCAGGTACACAGCATCAAAATACATATCTGAAACTTACAGATTTTTATAAAATGATGATTTAAATTTCTTCAGAGAGGGGGCGGAGCAATTAAAAATGGCTATACTACCCAAAGCAAGCTACAGATTCAATGCAATCCCAATCAAATTACCCATGACATTTTTCACAGAATTAGAACAAACAATCCAAAAATTGATATGGAACCACAAAAGACCCAGAATTGCCAAAGAAAGCCTGAGGAACAAAAGACAAGCAGGAGGCATAACTCTCCCAGACTTCAGGCAATATTACAAAGCCACAGTCATCAAGAAAGTGTGTACTGGTACCAAAACAGACATACAGACCAATGGAACAGAATAGAGAACCCAGAAATAAACCCTGACACCTATGGTCAATTAATCTTTGACAAAGGAGGCAAGAACATAAAGTGGGAAAAAGACAGTCTTTTCAGAAAGCATTGCTGGGAAACCTGGACAGCTGCATGCACATCAATGAAACTAGAACACACCCTCACACCATGCACAAAAATAAACTCAAAATGGCTTAAATACTTAAATATAAGACAAAGCACCATCAAACTCCTGGAAGAGAACACAGGCAAAACATTCTCTGACATCAACCTTATGAATGTTTTCTCAGGTCAGTCTCCCAAAGCAACAGAAATTAGAGCAAAAATAAACCCATGGGACCCAATCAAACTGAAAAGCTTTTGCACAGCAAAGGAAACCCAAAAGAAAACAAAAAGACAACTTACAGAATGGGAGAAAACAGTTTCAAACGATGCAACCAACAAGGGCTTAATCTCTAGAATATATGAGCAACTTATACAACTCAACAGCAAAACAGCCAACAACCCAATGGAAAAATGGGCCAAAGTCCTGAGTAGACATTTTTTCAAGGAAGAGATTCAGACGTCCAACAAGCACATGAAAAAATGCTCAACATCCCTGATTATTAGAGAAATGCAAATCAAAACTACCATGAGATACCACCTCACACCAGTCAGAATGGCCATCATTAATAAGTCCACAAATTACAAATGCTGGAAGGGGTGTGGAGAAAAGGGAACCCTCCTGCACTGTTGGTGGGAATGTAAGCGGGTACAACCACTATGGAGAACAGTATGGAGGTACCTTAGAAATCTATACATAGAACTACCACATGACCCAGCAATCCCACTCTTGGGCATATACCTGGACAAAACTTTCCTTAAAAAAGACACATGCACCCACATGTTCATAGCAGCACTATTCACAATAGCCAAGACATGGAAACAACCCAAATGTCCACTGACAGATGATTAGATTAGGAAGGTGTGGGATATATACACAATGGAATAGTACTCAGCCATAAAAAACAAAAAAGGATGCCATTTGCAGCAACCCCCATGGGTGGAACTAGAGACTCTCATCCTGAGTGAAGTAAGTCGAAGTCAGAAAGAGAAAGACAAATACCATATGACATCACTTATATCTGGAATCTAATATAAAGCACAAATGAACCTTTCCACAGAAAAGAAAATCATGGACTTGGAGAACAAACTTGTGGTTGCCAAGGGGGAGGGGAGGGAGTGGGGTTATGGGGGAGCTTGGGGTTAATAGATGCAAACTATTGCCTTTGGAATGGATTAGCAATGAGGTCTTTCTGTGAAGCACTTGGAACTATGTCTAATCACTTATAACTGAGCATGATAATGTGAGAGAATAGAATGTGCACATGTACATGTAACTGGGTCACCATGATATACAGTAGAAAAAAAATTGTATCAGGGAAATAACTATTAAAAAACAATAATAAAGGAATTTAAACTAAAAATAAATAAATAGATAAATTTCTTCACATAAGAATTATAATTTTGAAATTGAAGACCTTAGGGGGAAAATAATTAATTAGATAAACTGAGGCCATATAGTGATAAAATGCCTATATAGCATGATTAAAGTTGTTCTCTTTAAATTGTCTTCTTAGACCAATCATTGTCTCAGCTTACTTTTACTCCAAATAATTCTGCACTACATCGCTTGAAAAGATTTTCTCCCATTCTGTGGGTTGTCTCTTTGTTTTGTTTGTTTGTTTGTTTTATGGTTTCCTTTGCTGTGCAAAACTTTTGGGTTTAATTAGGTCCCGTTGGTTTATTTTTGTTTTTACTGTCATTATTCTAAGAGGTGGATCAAACAAGATGTTGCTGAGATTTATGTCAGGGCATTCTGCCTATGTTTTCCTCTAGGAATTTTATAGCATCTGGACTTAAGTTCAGGTCTTTAATCCATTTTGAGTTTATATTTGTGTATGGTATTATATCTCCAAAATATTCAAACAACTCACACAAATCATTAGCAATGACAACAACAACAAAAAAAAAACACAATTGAAAAGTGGACAGAAGACCTAAACAGAAATTTCTCCAAAGAGGACATACAGATGGCCAATAGGCACATGAAAAAATGCTCAACATCACTAATTATCAGAGAAATGCAAAGCAAAACTATAATGAGGTAACACCTCACACCAATCAAATGGCCATCTTCAAAATATCTATAAATAACAATGGCAGAAGAGGGTGTGGAGAAATGAGAACCCTCCTGCACTGTTGGTGGGAATGTAAATTGATGCTAGAGAGGGTGCAGAGAAAAGGGAATCCTTTTACATTGTTGGTGGGAATATAAATTGGTACAACCACTATGGAAAACAGTATATAGTTACTTCAGAAAACTAAATATAGAACTAACATATGATCCAGCAATCCCACTCATGGGCATATATCAGACAAAACTATAATTCAAAAAGACACATATACCCTTATGTTCATTGCAGCACTATTCACTATAGCCAAGATGTGGAAACAACATCAATGTCCATTGACAGATGAATAGATAAAGATGTGGTCCATATACACAATGTAATACAATTCAGCCATAAATAAAACAAAATAATGGCATTTGCAGCAACATGGATGCAACTAGAGATTCTTGTGCTAAGCTAAAGGAAGTCAGAAAGAGAAAGACAAATACCATATAAGGAGTTCCCATAGTGGATCAGTGGAAATGAATCTGAATAGTATCCATGAGGATGCAGGTTCAATCTCTGGCCTCACTCAGTGGGTTAAGGATCTGGTATTGCCATGAGCTGTGGTGTATGTCCCAGATGTAGCTCAGGTCTGTCATTGCTGTGGCTGTGGCATTGTAGGCCAGTGGCTGCAGCTCTGATTCGACTCCTCGCCTAGGAACCTCCCTATGCCATGACTCTGAAAATTATAAGACACTGATCAAAGAAATCAAAGAAGACACAAATAAGTGGAAAAATATACCACACTCTTAGACTGGAGGAATCAATATAGTCAAAATGACAATACTGCCTTAGGCGATCTACAGATTCAATGCAATCCCTATCAAATTACCAATGATATTATTTACAGAACTAGAACAAAATATTTTAAAATTTGTATGGAAACACAAAGACCTCAAATAGCCAAAGCAATAATGAAAAGAAAAAACAGAACTGGAAGAATCAGACTCCCTAAATTTAGACTTTATTACAAAGCTACAGTCATCAAAATAGTATGGTACTGGCACAAAAACAGAAATATAAATCAATGGAACAGGATAGAAAGCATAGAAATAAACCCAAACACCTAGGGTCAATTAATAAATGACAGAGGAGGCAAGAACATTCAGTGGAAGAAAAATAGTCTCTTCAATAAATGGTGATGGGAAAACTGGACAACTGCATTAGAGAATGAAATTAGAATATTTTCTAACAATGTAGACAAAAATAAACTCAAAACGGATTAAAGACCTAAATGTAAAGATCCTATAAAACTCCTAGAGGAAAACATAGGCAGAATGCTCTCTGACAAAAATCACAGCAACATCTTGTTTAATGCACCTCCTAGAATAAAAACAATAAAGACACAAATAAACAAATGGGACCTAATTACATTCAAAAGCTTCCGCACAGCAAAGGAAACCATTAAAAAAATGAAAAGACAACACACACAATGGGAAAAAAAATTTGCAAATGACTCAACTGACAAAGGTTTAATCTCCAAAATATACAAACAATTTATACAACTCAACAACAAAAAAAAGCAACACCCAAATGAAAAACAGTCCGAAGACCTAAAAGGACATTTCTCCAAAGAAGACATACAGATGGCCAGCAGGCACAGGAAAAAATGCTCAACATCACTAATTATTAGAGAAAAGCAAATCAAAACTACAGTGAGGTACCACCTCACATCAGTTAGAGCAGCCATCATTAACAAGTCAACAAAAACAAATGCTGGAGAGGATGTGGAGAAAAGGGAACCCTCCAACACTGTTGGCAGGAATGTAAATTTCCACCACTATGGAGAACAGTATGGAAATACCTCAGAAAACTAAATACAGAAATACCACATGACCCAGCAATCCCACTCCTGGGTATATATCCAGACAAAAATTTCATTGAAAAAGATACAATCACTTTACATTCATTGCAGCAATATTCACAATAGCCTAGACATGGAAACAACCTAAATGCCCATTGACAGATGAATAGATTAAGAAGAAGTGGTACATATATACAATGAAATGCTATTCAGCCATAAAAAAGGACAAAATAATACCATTTACAGCAACATGGATGGAACTAGAGACTCTCATACTGAGTGAATAAAGTCAGAAAGAGAAAGATACCGTATAATATCATTTATATGTGGAGTCTAAAATATGGCACAAATGACCTATCTACAAAACGTAAAAGATCACGGACATATAGGACAGACTCTTGTTTGCTGGGAGGAGGAGGAGGGAGTAGGATGGAATGGGAATCTGGAGTTAGATGAAAACTGCTGCATTTGGAGTGGATGGGCAATGGGATCCTGCTATAGCACAGGGAACTATAAAACTAATCACTTGTGGTGCAACATGATGGAGAATAATGTGAGAAAAAGAATGTATATATCTGGGTCACTTTGTAGTACAGCAGAAATTGACAACATTGTAAATCAATCATAATAAAAATTTTTAAAAATACCATAATGATATCACTTGTATATGGAATCTAAAATATGGCACAAAAGAACCTATCTACAAAAGAGAAATAGACTCTCATACATGGAGAGCAGACTTGTGGTTGCCAAGTGGCGGGGGGGGGGGGGGCGGAGGGGAAGGAGAGGGATGGATAGAGAGTTTGGGGTTAGTAGATGCAAACTACTACATTAGAATGGATAAGCAATGAGGTCCTACTCTATAGCACAGGGAACTATATCCAATCCCTTGGGATAGAACATGATGGAAGATAGTATGAGAAAAAGAATGTATATAACTGGGTCACTATACTGCACAGCAGAAATTGGCGCAACATTATAAATCAACTATACTTTAATAAAGCAAAAATTAAAAAAATTTTAACCCACATTTTTATCTAAAAAAATCCTCTACTGCAATTCCTCCTTATTTCACCAAGACAAAGCATGCTTACAAAAAATAAAGCCAAAAAGAAAAAATAGTTTTATATACCTAATCTTCAGAAAGCCATTGTAAAATGTGCATAAGTTGCTTAGATGCCCTTGTCCTGCTTTCATAAGCATTCCTCATGGGTAATCTCACTGAGTGAATGTGTACAGGTCATTATCACTTTGGATCATATTCTCTCCCTTTATGAAATGAGGCATTAGGAATTATTGATCTCTTAGAGCTTTTGAGCAGCTAGCTTCTATTATTTGAATCAGATTACCCAGTGGAGCGTCAGAGCCGTGATAGGATAACTCTGGGGCTACAGTAGAATTGATTAGGAGTGGGGGGGGGTGGTGGCAGCAGTCTTATAGTTACAGCATTTGTCAGATTTCATTATGGTTAGTCCATTCACCTGAACGCTGAACATTTTGAGAGCTGTCAATCATACACTTCCACAGTCTTGCCCGGGACTACCACAAAATCTAGGGAATTCAAGAAATGCTTGTTGTATTGGATCGGACTGTCTCTGCACAGCACAATTTTCTCAAACTGGTGGGTCAATTTTGAGGTCAGAAGGCCCCAGGGGAAGGATAAGGCAGTAGCATAACAAATGATCTCATTAACCCCTTGAAATGTTACTTTGCTCATCTAGTTTCAGAACCCCTGTGAATCTAGCTACAGAACCAACAGCATCTTATGTAATTTCCATGTCAACAGATTTGGTCTTGCACAGAGAAATGAAGCCTGAAACGAGTTTAAAATACAGACTCATAATTCTTAGAAAGGTTATTTAAAAGCAAGTAAAGAAAATGTGGCTAGGCAGTAGAATAGGAGAGGAGGTAAATAAGGCAAGATTGTTACTTTCACTGGATAAACCCACTGTGTTTGAATTGTGTTTCCCAACAAGGTCTTTTTTTTTTTTTTTTTTTTTGCAACAAGTATGTTTTTGCAACTAAATAACTAAGCCACTAAGATAGATAGCTAGATAACTTAGATAACTAGCTAAACCAGAAAAGCAATCACAGAAACAATAGGCGAGTAAAGGAATCACAAAGGAGAAATGACTCTAGAGTAATGATCAGTTCCTTATTCATTACCTATTAACACAGCGAGACATTATTGCTATTATTAGCAGGAGTATCAAATACCCTGCAATGCATGGGACAATCCACAAAATAAAGAACTGTTGTGGCCTAAATGCCAATAGCATGTATGTGGAGAAGCAGCATGTTTTTCTAGTATACTTGTTCCCCTCACCAATAATGTGATCTTCTGTAAAGATCCAAGATGATGTTTTAGGTGAATATTCCTTTTTTGAAGAAATCTTAGGAGTCTCTGTTACACTGAAACCCAAAAGTATTTTTTGCCTGTGTATAAAATGTGCATCTTTATATCATGTCATTCTGTATAGCTTAAAACAAGTTTTATTGTCAGAAAATAAGAAATAAAAACCTTACATCAAGGAACAGTTTCTAAAACTGACAAGCACTTCCCTATGTTTCTGAATCCTAGATCCTCCCGCCTCACTCAAGATAATTCACCTGTTCTAACCTACTACCTGCTGGAACCTACCACTTCCATAGGTAGCATTTTCCTCTAGTGCTCACGACCCTAGTTTCTCTTACACTCACCCTGGGGCCTTTAGTTTGTGGCCTTTGGGGAATATACAGATTGCTCTGGGACAATCAACTCTTTCTCAGCTATGTTCCCCTTCCTCTGATTCTGAAAGTAAGAGAATAGCTTGGAAGAGAGAAAGAGAGGTGAGGAGCCCTAACATGGAGAGAGATAGAGATATTTAGTCCTTTTTCAATTACTACCTACAATTTATTTTCTGAATCAACAGTATTTCCAATATTAAATACTATGTTTAATTTCCTTTGAGTTCTTTCAGTTTAAAGATCTAGTTTTCATTTTCTCCTTCCAGATCCTATTCCATTGACCTGTGAGTTTAGGCCATGGACATGCTTGGTCTTCTTTTTTGGTATGATTGTTACAACTGCAATTTGCCATTGACCAAACCTTCATAGCACAATTTCCCCATGTAGGAAATGAGTGAAATTAATAAAGTGATACCTTCCATTTACTCTCACTTTATTTCAGGATGAAACAGGCTAATATGCAAATTCTGGTTTCACAGAGTTAAACAAAAATATAAACGAATAATTTTTTCTTTGCATTCTGTTGTGCCAAATAACTGGCTAGATGAAAATTTTTATTTTTATTCCATTTGTTTGACTGTGCAGGAATTCAGTTATAGTGTACGTCTGTGGTTGAAAATACGTTTGCTTTTCTTGTCCAATTTCTCTCAAATTGTGCTATTGTGCTGAAAATCATTCTTTTATTTTTACTTTTTGAGTCTGCAGGTGCAGCATATGGAAGTTCCCAGGATAAGGGTTGAATAAGAGCTGTAGCTGCTGGCCTACACCACAGCCACAGCAATGCCACTGGCCTACGCCACAGCCACAGCAATGCCACTGGCCTATGCCAGAGCCACAACAACATGCAATCCGTGCTGTGTCTGCGACCTACACCATGGCTCATGGCAATGCTAGATCCCTGACCCACTAATCAAGGCCAGGAATCCAGCCAGCATCCTCATGGATATTAGTAGGATTCATTTCTGCTGTGCCACAATGGGAACTCACTAAATTCATTATCTTGAAAATTCCCAGAAATTAACCCCTCTCTACTTAGTGCTCTTAATTCCAAGGCAAATGTTTAATGAAAAAGTGAATGGTGAATGAATAAACTATGGATCAGAACAACTAGAGAACCAAAAGACATTGGGGACTTGGGGAAAGACTCAGTTCATTATAGAGGCTTACAAAGATACCTAGAAAAAGTTAAAGGGTCTAAATTTTGTAAAAGCAATATCCAATGCCTTGGGTGGAAGTCTGAATTTGTGGCTTTGGGAAAATTTAGATAACTTAGAGTAATGCTATTCAATGGGTCTTCCCATTATGTCAAAAATAATTCTCTATTTATGCTACTTGATATGGTAGCTTCTACCCACATTGTGGCTATTGAACACTTGAAATGGGGCTAGTGCAACTGGGGAACTAAATTTTGAATGTGTCTTAAATCTAATTATTTAAAAAAAATTTTTTTGTCTTTTTAGGGCTGCACCCACAGCATATGGAGGTTCCCAGGCTAGGGGTCTAATTGGAGCTGCAGCTGCCGGCCTATGCCAGAGGCACAGTGACACCAGATCCAAGCCACGTCTGAGACCTATACCACAGCTCATGGCAACACCAGATCCTTCACCCACTGAGCAAGGCTAGGGATAAAACCCGCAACCTCATGGTTCCTAGTTGGATTCATTTCTGCTGTGCCATGAGGGGAACTCCAAAATCTAATTATTTTTAATTTAAACAGACACATTTGTTTGCCTGTACAGCCCTAGAGAATTCTTTGTGATGAAAAACAGATATGGAAGCAGTAATAATCCAACTAAAAGTAATAAGTTATCATGTGCAGTGTCAATAGATATCAATTATTACATATGTAATGACTTGGAAATCATACCAATCGTGAACATTTCCTGAGAAAGTTGCATAATGAATACTCCAGCTGGGAGATAAGTCAGACAAGAAAGCATTGGTTTAAAAAATTCAGTGCTACAAATGAAGCAAGTAACATAGCTTTGTCTAAACAATGACGTCGTATGCAGTAATGAAACAATACACATGCAGAATGAGTTGCTTTATATTTGTAACAAGAAGACTATAAATATTCAAGTATTTTAGAGAGATGATATTCAGTAAAATTAATAAAACTCAGTTCTAGGCATATAAAGGGGACTCAACTCCTATTCTTTTATATATATAATGAAAACATACAACATCATTCTTTGGAAGTCTTTTATGATGTATTTTTTCAGTTGATTTCTCTAATACTGTGCGTTTAGTAAGGCAGGCATTATTATCACCACCATTTTCTCAGAAGCAAATGATACAAAAATATTTATGGACCTAACATAATAGCATATAGTTAATAAGTGAGTGGCACCAAGACTTGAAATGGGTCCTTGGGAAATGAGAGTGGTGTTTTTTCTATTCTATATTCTTGGCCTTCTATTAATGATGATGATAATGGTTATGATAACAATAGAGAGAAAATAATGATGCTGATGATTATCATGTATAAGGACCATGGATAGGTTCTTATAAAGAGATTTACACAAATCTCAAATTGGAGTACCTTCTTCATTGATTGTACAATATTTCATTTTTCACACATTTGCAATTACAGTCACTTAAAATTTTATGTCCTATTCAAATAAGTTTTTAAAGTACTACTGTATTTTTTCATTCACCTTATGTTATTTCCCTATGTATTCCGATTTGGAATATTTTCTTCCTTTCTAATTTATCACTCTGATTTTTTACTATGATCTTAATAATCAGAGAAAATAACTGAAAAACTTGAGTATAGCTCAGTTTTACAGTGTTTGTTAGAGGGTTCAAAATATGGAATCCATCAAATATTTTTGTAATCCACTCCAATTAGTGAGTTAAATTTTTAAATATATTCTGCTTTCTTAAAAATATCAAATAGGACTTGAACGAATCAATTATTAATGGGAATTTTTAAAAATAACCAAAGCACATAATTATCATGCTATCTATTACACAGATAATTATCTTTGTGATAAAGCTTTGTATCTTTACCATTTAGTTTTGATAAGATTTAACATTGTTTCGCATTACATCTATTCTTACACAGGGCACTAACATTAATGTAATTAGCAAATTGAATTGATATAATTAAGGAACAGAGATGATTTTTTCATTATACTTAATGATACAATAATTTTCCCCACAAGAGTTTCCATTTACTTAGTTTTTTTGATTCTGAGTAGTTTTAAATAGTGGTTAATTTCCTAAAATGTCCAATAAAATACAATTGCTAAAAAGGTATATTTGTTGAAAATTTAGAAAATGTGTTCTAATTAGGTTTCACATAAGGATTTAAACAGTGTTCATGTAATTACTAAATAATGAGACTATTATGTTGGTGTTTCCCTTAGTGGAAATATTTACTTTGTTCAAAAATATTATCCTCAAAACATTGGCGTGTAGGATCAGTCAGTCTTCAAAGGGGTTTAGAAATCATTGAAACCAATATTAATTCAAACAGAAGAATGCAAAGTAGGTAAAAACTATTACGGATGAAAGGGCAGGCTTATATTAAGTTTAGTATCATTAAACAATTCTTTCCCACCCATATCCAAAAGGGAATATAAAATTAAAAATTAAACAAGAAGTGGAGGAAAGACTAGCTTCATGAAGTTGTTAGATTGAGCTACTTTCTATTTGCTCAGTACAAATATATCCATGCTTCAAAATGTTGCAAAATGATTAAATATAAAGCTTTATGTATAAAATAAAGGAATCCCCCATGCCCGAATAAGGAGGAGAGTCCTAGGTAGAGAAGGCAGTGTGGGAACTCATGGGGAGGATGGGACAAAGCCAGAGCTTCAACTGCCATCACAAGGATTATAGAACAGGCCAGTGGCCCATAAAAGGTCAGCATCTGGAATTGAAATACTCACATAGATCAGAACACTGGAAGAAGTATCCAAAGACAGAGTCATGAATAAGGAACAAGGGAGATGTTGCTCCTCTGGCTCAGGGCACTGGCCAAGAAGAGTGTCTCCATCCTCTGGGCTGGAAACATTCAAAAACACAAGCCTAAACTATGTGATATTGTGGGTTCAGAACGTGCAGTATCTTGAGATTCCCAAGCCTAAAAACTAACACCACCAGGAAAACCAGATTAAGGCCAGCTTGGGACCGACCCTCTGAGACACCCTATAGAAACAAAAGTAATTCCTTCTCTCAGGATTCATGTGAATCCCAGAGGAAATCAAAAGGAAACAACAACTAATTTTGGTCAGGCCTGATGTGCCCCTACCTCTCAAACATACTTTTACACAAAAACTAGCTGCTAATGAGCTAAAAGTAAAAAACATTAAGAAAAAAACATAATCCTATTTACTCTAAAGAGAGTGAGGGGCAGACAAAATAAATAGAAGGATTGGCATCCATCTCAAGAATTTGAGATGATGGAACAATTTGAAATGGACCATAAATGGTATGTTTTTAAATGATCAAAGATATAAAAGATGAAATACAAAATATAAAATAAAATCCATTATGAAAAAAATAACAAAAAGATTTGCAAAAGTAACTAATGGAATGTCTGGAAATAAGATATGTAGTCATTGAAATAAAGAACTGATCATATATTTTGAATAACTTAGTTTAGGCTGAAGTAGATTATAAAGAATGGTATGTAAAAATATGTACAAGTCTAATGATAAACACCTACTCATGCTGAACCTGCACTCTGGGAGTAAGACCATGTTTCCCCAAGGCCTTCTACCTTATACGCACAGGCATCCAAAAGAGACCTAAGCTGAGCACAGTATATTTTCCATGAGTCCTTAACTTCATCAGTCATCTTAAAGATGGAGTTATGTGTTCTCCAAGCAATCTTGCCAGACACACAATCTTTGGCACCATGCACTGGGATTAAAACCAGGCTTCCTCAATTTAAGCAGCACAGATTAAAGGGGAAGATTTTAATAAATCTCTATACCCTCAACATGGATTAAGAGTGGATCTTTTTCCTGGCCTGGCTCAGCGGATGGGGGATTTGGCATTGGCGTGAGCTGTGGTGCAGGTTGCAGACATGGCTTGGATCCAGCATTGCTATGGCTGTGGCATGGGCCAGCAGCTACAGCTCTGATTAGCCCCCCTAGCCTGGGAGCCTCCGTATGCTGCAGGTGCAGCCCTAGAAAAGACAGAAAAAAAAAAAAAGAGTGGATCCTTGTATCCTTTCAGATTATGAGATGACTACTATATGGAATCTAATTTAAAATGATACAAAAGAACTTACTCATAAAACAGACTCAAAGATTTTGAAACCAAATTTAGGGTTACCAGAGGGGAAACACTGCAGGGAGGGATGGATTGGGAGGTTGGACCTGGCATAGACACACTACTATATACAAAATCAGTCTGTAACAAGGACCTACTATATGTTTGGAGAAATCTCTTCAATACTCTGTGATTGCTTATAAAGAGAAAGAACATGAAAAAGAATGGATATGTGTATATATATATGGCTGATTCACTTTGCCATACACCTGAAACTAACACAACATTGTTAGTCACCTATACTCCAATAGAATTTATTTTTAAATAAATAAAAATAAGATTTATAAACAAACGAATAACAATAACAACAGAAAGACTGGATCTTGCATTCTGGGACCAAAAGCACTCCTCCTAAGACCATTTATTCCCACCACCAGGGGCCGAAAGGGGACAGTGCATTCAGAAAAAATTCTGACTTTCCAAGATGTTTTAACCCAGAATGGACGTGAGTCCCAGCTTTCCTGAGGCAATCTCAGTTTAGGTTTAAGTTTATTATCTCAGGAATTCTGAATAGTACTTCTTTGGTCCCCAGGGTATCCAAAAGTGGGCAGTACATTATTTGATGACTCTCCCTAAACTCATCAATACCCTTGAGTAAATTGGTTTCTTCCCTAAAAGAAGACAAGAGTGATTCAGTTTACACCTGTCTTTGGGACTTTACACCATGTAGGGATTGGAATATTCCCTATTTTGCTAACCCACCCACCATATCCTCTGGAATTCATGGGCAATTATTAGCATAATTCCTTATATCTTTCACTACTTCTCTGAAACTCTGAGAGCATAGCTGTCTGCTGAGAACGCTGTTCTCTCAACAGCCTGTTAAGTGGTAGCTATGCTACGCTTCCACTTGGATGCCCAATAGAAACCCCAAACTAACACATTCAAAGATGAATTCCTGACCTTATTCTTAAATGTATCTTCCTACATTCTTTTCCCTCTAATGCTCTATTCAAAACTCTGGCAATGTCTTTTCTCCTCAATTTCTCTCTTACATTCTATTAATCTGTTGATGACTCATTTTGGCACAATCTTCAAAAATATTCAGAATCTGAGTGTTTCTTACCATTTTGTCTAATACCATCCTGGTACCAGCTATAAGCTCTTTCTCACCTTTCTGCAATACTCTCTAATGGGTCTCCATTCTTTCACTCTTGCCCAGTTTAGTATATTCACCATAGCCAGAGGAATCCTGCCATAAATTAAAGCATGTCACTTTCAACTCCCAAACCTGAAATCACTCCTCATTTCACTGAGAATAATTGCTGATTTCCTTAAAAATCCCACATAACCCTTCCATTTATTTCCTGACTTTTCTTCCACTTCTTTTTCCTGATCAATTCTGGAAATATGGACACAGGTCTTTAAGCCCATCAAATGATTATTACTTCTGCTTCTACTGCTCTGACTTGATAACCAACTTCCTACCTGTTTTTGGTCAATTGTTACTCAATGAGACTTAGCCTGATGAAGCTACTTAAAAATAGCACTTCAACTGTACTCTATTATTAGTCTCCCCTATCTTGCATAAGAAACACTTGTGATTACCCAAAAGATGTTCAGATCCTAAGCCTCAGAACCTTTGAATGTTATCTTACATGAGCAAAGAAAATTTTCAGATGTAATCAAGTTAAAGAGATTGAGTTGAAGGTCTTAGCTTGTGTTCATATGGAGCAGGCTCTAAATGCCATCATATCTGCATTTATAAGAGTGAGCTAGAGGGGGCATTTGAAAGCAGAAGAGGAAATGATATGGTGATAAAAGAAAGAGATCAGAGTGATATGAGGAAGGGGTCATGGGTCAAAGACTGCAGGTGACTTCCAGGAGCTAGAAAAAGCAAGGAAACAAACTCCTCCTCTAGAGTTCCACTAACACTTAGACTTTAACCTAGTGAAAGTGGTTTCAGACATCTGTCCTCCAGAACTGTGAAAGAAAAAAAATTGTATTGTTTTGAGCCACCAAACTTGTGCTAAATTGTTACAGTAGCCATAGGAAATTAATACACAATTTAGATATAATTTACTTTTTTTGTTTTTTTGTTTTGTTTTTTTGCTATTTCTTTGGGCCGCTCCCACGGAATATGGAGGTTCCCAGGCTAGGGGTCGAATCGGAGCTGTAGCCACTGGCCTACGCCAGAGCCACAGCAACGTGGGATCCGAGCCGCGTCTGCAACCTACACCACAGCTCATGGCAATGCCAGATCCTTAACCCACTGAGCAAGGGCAGGGACCGAACCTGCAACCTCAGGGTTCCTAGTCGGATTCGTTAACCACTGCGCCACGACAGGAACTCCTGGTTTGTTTCTTAATGTTGTTTCATTTTTTCCACTAGAATGTTCCAAGAGGGCATTTTGTTCACTGGTATAGTTCTATGTGTCGGTAAGTGATTGACACAAAGCAGCTGCTCTATAAATGTTGAAGGAATTCCTTAAAATCCCAGTGATTAGAATTATAAAAAAATCCCCAATTTTTACTTACATATAGAATGCCCAACCATATATTTCTACCCTACCACATTTGTTATTTAATTGCATTTATTCTTTCATCACTGAACATATTGTTGGCCTCCTTAAGTCTACGTTACTTTGCAAGTCAAGCTAAAGATATAAACTTTTTGACAATCTAGATTCATAAATCTGTTTCAATTATTTTAAATGCTTATTTCAATTGGTATCATCACTTTAATTTTTGTATTTCTCATTTATTTTAATAAGATCATTTTCTATGACTTTATCTGACCAGGAACCCAATGCAACAAATACGTTGTTGGAAACAGGCAAGAGCACCTGAATCCATCTAGCTACTGCCTCCAGATACCCACCAGACTTTGTTTGTTTGTTTTGTTTTTTTAGGGCCGCACCCACTGCATATGGAGGTTCTCAGGCTAGGGGTCTAATTGGAGCTGCAGCTGCCGGCCTACGCCAGAGCCACAGCAATACCAGATCCGAGCCACATCTGCGACCTACACCACAGCTCATGGCAACACCAGATCCTTCACCCACTGAGCGAGGCCAGGGATTGAACCCGCATCCTCATGGTTCCTAGTTGGATTCGTTTCTGCAGCACCACGACGGGGGAACTCCACCCACCAGACTTTAAATTGCGATCTCAGGCATTTTAAAGGACTCTAAAATCTGAGTGAGAATTTTTAAATTCCCTGCAACCAATATTAATGGTCATGTGTATATTTTTCTATAAATATGACAATGCTGTTTAACATGAAATCTTGACTGGAAATGACATCATGCATAGTACTTACATTTTAGAATATCATCATATAATGTTAAATACACTGCAATTCCAATAGTTATAATGAAAGATCACCTATATTAATTTTGAAAAATATTCTCTCTATAGGACCCTTAGTTAAATGTCCACAACTATTGCCAGAAGAAATACAATAGACAGCCACTCTCTGAAGTTTTAGTAGAGATCTTTATAACAATTTATTTTGCAATTTCTTTTCTTTTCTTTTTTCTTTTTTTTTTTTTTGTCTTTTTAGGGCCACACCCATGGCATATGGAAGTTCCCAGGCTGGGGGTCTAATCGGAATTACAGCTTCCAGCCTTTGCCACAGAGCCACAGCAATGCAGGATCTGATCCACATCTATGACCTACACGGCAGCTCACAGCAACACCGGATCCCTACCCAATGAGTGAGGTTAGGGATCAAACCCGTGGTCTCATAGATACTAGTTGGGTTTGTTAGTGCTGAGACACAACAGGAACTCCCCATTTTGTAATTTCAAGTAGATTATTTTTCTGAAGTTTTAGTTCAAATTTGCAGATGGAAAGAAATTAAGTTATTTGGATTTGAGGGTCCAAATGATTTACATAAATTCTTTGAATTCTTTCTAATTGACTTCATCTTCTCTGAAAATTAAATGGAATTTATTTGTAGTTTTATTTTCCCAGACTCACTTCCTGTGGCTCTTAACCTAACTATTCTTTCTTTGGACCTTCTGCTAAACATCACAACCTAAATCAATTTATAGAATATCCCGTTTCTCTCACTTCCTTAACATCATTTTCTCTTTCAAAGAAAATATAGTACACTTAAGGAAGGAAAATCTTAACAATGCTGCAACATAGACTATAGCACCGTAAATTGCTTATTCTATTTTATATTGGAAAGAACACATTTTGAGAATGTTCAGTCCAGTTTCTAAATTCAGCTCATTAGTTACTTACTTTCAGAAGAGTGTCTAAACTTCTCTAATCTCTAGTTTTAACATTTTTTTCCACAGACCATTAGCTTCCTAAGACATCAATTATAACTTAAAAAAAAAAAAAATTAGTGCCGTAGGTCTTTCCTGCCAACACATATACAGATATCCTCACATACATGTGAGCATGTGTAAGGCAGATGTATAGATGGATGGATGGATAGTTTATTTGGCAATTAATGGCAGGAAGGAGGCTGAAGAAGTGATGAAAGTGACAAAGTTGGAGATTCATTGTTGAGTTGGTCACTGCTGTGGATAACTGAGGCTCAGTCATGCCAAGAGATTCTAAAAAGCCAGAATTGTTTACTCAAGGGAACAAAGTGGGGAACATTCGGCCACTGGCTCCCAAGCCACTCATAGGAAAGGGTAACTTGCCCATATTTCCAGATTGAACATGCATGAGTGTGAGGCATCCACAACTACTGAGATGTAAGTGGTTATCAGGTGGCACCTTCTCAAACCTGGCTGCCGTAAAACAATGGTTAGAGTTAATTTGGGTTCAGCAGATGTTAGGTAGGGCACAAGAGGTGTATGTTATAATGAAAAAATATCCAGAACCTAGTGCAGATTTGGACACCTCATACCCTTAATACACTTTATTTACGATGAATAAATAAAAAGTGGGGGCCAATAATACCAATGACATAGATATACTGTTATCAACAACAGAGAGTTATTGTGAGGTTAATTAAGAATGTAAACATCAGCTCTAAAATATGCTAAAAATAAGCATACAGGTTTATTGATTTTGAATACTCAAGGCTAAAAATGAAGTATTTTTTTTCTATTTTGTAACTGGATTACTAAAAAAAAATCTCAAACCCTATTCTACCTGATGACAGAAAAACCTAATCTATCATTATGCATTCAGTTTTGGTGCAGGGCAGGTAGATCTGAGGCAATCCTCTCTCTTATCAGAGTCCATGGAGTCTAGGTTATGGAGATGCACAGGACACTTTTTCAATTTGGCATCTACAGAGGTTCCTCGGCTTCAACCTCCCTTGAGCCTCTCAGTAGCTTATTTCTCTTTACTAAAGTGTGAAATTGTATTGGAGATATTGGTATATTTTTACCTCCTTGGTATTCTGGAGCTGAAAGGATGTGGAAAGACTATTTCCCACTCCCATCCAATTTTGGCATCCTGATCAGATACCCCGGCCTCCCTTTAGAGCCCCATTCTATGTCTGCAAAATCCTGTTCTAATTCTGCAAATCCTCAGACCTTACTTCTCTTCCTTTATCCCCTAAGCTCTCTTCACATATCCATAGTGAAAGTATCTTTACCTGTTCTGGGTTTGAAAAGGAAAGGATTGAGGGCAGGTAGGGTTGGAGGGGGCACTGCCTAAAGAAGTGCAATTTTTCTAGGGAAAATTGTGACCTCAATTCCCAGGCTGTGAGATGAGACAGACACAAGCGGAGAAATTCCATGAAGCTCAAAGTAGGAAAACTCATCACTTACTGCTTTAACATTGTATCCCACTACATTTGACTATGTACTATCACTTGTATCTCTAATACTGAATAAAAAGTATGACCTGCCTAAGACTTAGTAAGACTATGTATTGAATGACTAACTTAAAGATTTTCTTGGGGCTTATAACGCCTGTTCATAAGAATTTTTGAAGCAGATGAATTTAATGTAACATAATTAGAACTAGTTTATGGTTTCATTCATTTCTATCAATATACACACATGAAAAACAAATATCAAAATATCCATTTGCTAATACGTAGGTAAAATTGTAAGTTCAGAGGGTCTTCATTATATTTTGGGTATTTTGCTGCAATTACCCTAATCTACAGAGTAGTGGTTTATGATACAAGATATGGAGGAGGAAAGTTAACTTTATCATCATAATAGATTTGTCCAACCTAACTCTTACGACTTTTCCTTATTTTAAATTGTAGAGCTAAAAATCCTAGACAATCTTAGAGTAGAGATTTATCAGTACTATTTGTGATAATGGTAGTAGAATAACTTTTATTCTCTTTGTGCTTTTCTGGATTTTCTAACATTATTTTTCTTTTTCTCTTACTGCATTCAACATTTGCTACTTTTGTTTTTAGAAGAAAGTAATTATCAAAAATCATATCTTCACATTTCTTTTGAATTTACTTCTGATCGTCTACCTCTTTCTACTCATATCTGGCCCCTTTCTATTCCTATTTCCCATCTGCCAAAACTTTTATAAGTATTTGTGCCATCCACCTGCCTGAAATGCTATTCTCTGCAGTCTGCAGCCCACATTGCCCTCTCATGGCTTATGTTTTTAAAGACAATGTCTGCACTCATAACATTAAATATGCTGATGAGTCCTGGTACTCAGTGGGTTGACAATCCCCTGCCAACATCAATTGGCAGGCACCACACTCTCCATCCTCTCTAATGGCTCTGCCTGCCTCCCCATGCCGACTGAAACTGTCATTTTCACGAAGCCCCCATTGTTGCAAATTAGCTGTTGCTGGCAGAAGTTCATAGGCTGTTTCCAGGCCTTAATTTATGATGTGTGCATCTATTTTCTTCATTCAGACCAACATAGCACAGAAGCTCTTCTGAGTCTGAGCCCTTACTTATAAGACTTAAAGGTAACTTGATTGAAAAAACAAATAAGTAGGTTTTTAGCCATTTCTGCTATCTTGCAGTCATCTTCACAGTGAAGAGTAGGCATATCTTAGTTTGTTTCCCTAAGTGCACACATTTTATTTATTGCATTGATTGGATCTATGTACAGAAAGGAGTCACTTTTTCGGCATCTAACTTTATCCCAACAGTAATACTGAATGCCTGACGATGGCATTAATAAGACAAAGAGTGGGACTGAGATCAGATGGTTCACATTTCTTCTCACCTACCATTTCATTAATAGTTTAGAGACCTGGAAAAGAACTAACCAAAGGAAAAGAATTAACTAATATAATAGCAGGGCTTCTCACCCCAGTTTTTTTTTTTTTTAAACTCTTTAGGAAATGCCTTAAAATATTACTTCTTACTGAAGCAGTTAAAGACAGTATTTTTGTTGCTTACCTTACTAAATTAATGAGATAAACATATAAGGTTTTCCTCCTGATATTCCCAGTCCCTCTCAGAGTCCCTGGAGACACAGAGCAGATGTTCAATAAGCACTATGTTGGTGTGAACTCTAGGAAGACACAATTATTTAAGGAAGAAATTATATCAGAATTTATCATTCTAAATTATCAACTCGAAAATTCTCATGAAAAACCCAGATTTCATGGAAGCTCTGAAGTTAGAATAGCTTTTAATGTTAAAAATGGAGTCTTAGCTTACACTCAGTCTCTCTGCTTCATACATATACACACACATACATGCATGCACTGATACACACATGCACAGATATTTTCAAATTCTAGACAAATGTTTGGATTTTCTTTTTTCACTCATTTACCAATTATCAATACAGTTATGTATTGAATTAGGTAGCATACTAAAGATTCTAGTTATAGACATAAATAATATGTGCAATGCCCCTGCCTCTTGGAGCTGGCTTTTTGGTGGGGAGCTTTAAGATGATCTTGGTGTTGAGGTGGGAAATAAAAATGTGACATTGAAATGGATGGGATGGTTCAAAGCCTCCAAATCATTTATACTGCTTCATCATGGACCAATGGAGATTGCTACTAGCTAATACTTTAACTATCACACTCTGTATGCTAGAATTAGATTATCCCATATATACTCTAAATTAATTTATGCTATTCAAATACATGAACTATGAGAATAAGAATACCCATAAAAAGCTGGATATTTTTTATCATGTTATAAATACATATAGGCTCCATTTGTAAAATATCTTAATAAAGATAATTATTTTTAAAGTTGGAAATGCTCTCTAAAGAATGGAATAATGAATTTATAAGTAGGATATAATATATAATTCTGTTCTCTCTGCTGCATATGTATTCAAACAAATGTTTTAAATAAACATCCTGTCCAACATGTGGTTATTTTTTGAGAGTCATGATGTTTCCCTAAAGTTCTTTAGCAAAATTCTTTTGATACAAAGTCTGCCTTGTGGCTTTGCATAATAATTAAATCAAACAACAATGTTATTCTTTA
The DNA here is from genome assembly GCF_016906955.1 of Phacochoerus africanus. Lineage (NCBI taxonomy): Eukaryota > Metazoa > Chordata > Mammalia > Artiodactyla > Suidae > Phacochoerus > Phacochoerus africanus. The sequence continues at coordinate 89,089,457 of NC_062553.1, forward strand.
GGCACATACCAAGTGATGAGAAAAAGCCTCCTCTTTTACCAAGCTAGGAGAAACACATTCACCTTTTTGCAGGTGTAAACTAACATTGCCAACTCTAAATGAAGCTCATTTGTAGGCTGGGTTATATATAAACCATTAGTATGATAGAGCAATTAACACTACTCCCAGGATAGATGAATGAATTGCTAATGTAAGACTTTGGAAATGCTGTCACTGAGTACTGAGTAATGTAATAGGTATTATATAAACATATATATGTGTGTTTGAATGAATGGAAACACACACACACAAATACATATACACTCTTGCAATTTATGCCATTTGGAAGAGGGCTGCTAATTTTTATATGGTGATACATGGACAAGCAGAAAAATAAATAAACAGCAGACTACAGTTTACTTCTTCTTGTGAATGGTTAAAATAGCTCATCTTTTGAAAGTGAGTTTATACTTTGGTCTTACATGTCTGGCTCAATCACAATTTAAGCTTTTTTTCCCCCTTAATGATTTGAGAAAATGGAAAAGGCCAGCTGATACAGTGGGGTATGGCACCAATGAGGTGATGGTCTTATTCACAGGGGGAGCAGCAAACATGTCCTTCAGAAGGTGTGCGAATGAAACAACAGATTTCAATTCCCAAGTCTTGCTATGAGATTCTGCTTCTCTTTACAAAAGAAGAATCTGAAAGTGGAAAAAAACACACCTAGTTTCTCTAATATAAAATCTCAAGAGAATCTTCTGTTTAATAGACAGCCTCTGACAGTAGAAAAATAAGAACCAGCATTCCTGCTTGCTACAGTGGACCTCTGCATAGAATAAACCATGATATAATTAAGGGAAGGGAATCAGAAACTAAGAGTCTGAATAGGTTCAACATAGGAATGTGAAGTGGCTCTCTCCAAATAAAAGAGGAAAAATAAACACTTTCAAAGATTAGTAAAAATACTTAAAAGATCTCTCCCTGTAGAGATGATTAGTAGAGAAAAGTAGCAACCACAATATTAGAAGTGAGTTCACTGGATGGAGTTCACCAACATTGCAAAGATGCCTTATGAATGCACATTATCCAAGAAAGATCAGCCTGAGTGAAACAGTAGACTCCCTGATGACTCGTTGAGGACTGAGAGCCCTTGTAATACACACAGTAAAATAAATCTGAATTAATTTTTATCCTAAACCAGTAAAATTGTATCTTATTTTTTACATATCTGTATGAGTCACATAAAGAACAAAAAGTATCCTGTAATCTCAAAGAATTAGTTTTTTAAATGTTCCTGTTTACAAAATGTCTGTATTTATTGTTTGTTTGTTTTTTTTAACACAAGGATTTTTTGTGTTCCTAGTATATCATGGTCATTGTTGTCAACAAAGCTGTTATGCCTATTGAGAGTTTTCTAGAAAGGGAGATGTTTTTGTTGGATGTAGGTCCCTAGCTGCTGTGAGGCAGCATAAGGAAAATAGTTTGATTATTGTTGGTAAGATGAAACTGAACTAAATCCCTGTTTCTGTTGGCAAAGGGAAGGGCGATCAGAACTCAAATGAAAAGAGTCAAAGAAAGGAAATGTGCTCAAGAGGGGACCTCAGACTTGGCTCTTAAGAGGACTTAAGGAGAAAGCTGACAATGAACAAGAGCCTATTTTGGTCACCATCTGTTACTGGTTATTCCCCTTCTCTCAACTTGACATGTTTTTCTTTCCCTGTCTGTGCCAACAGAAAGATTCTGTTGTTTGACTTACCTACTAGACTCTCTTTCATTTAGTACTGTCACCTAATTATCCTTAAGGAACCACTCTCCTCTATTCTCAGGCCATGTGCCTTAGATGGGATGGAACTCACAATGAGATCTAGGGGGTCAAACACATGACCTACATTTGATCAGTTGCAGTCATAGGGATTAGTTTAGGAATAGATCAACCAGCCAAAAATGCAGAGCTTCATTCCAAGACTTTTCTTGGAACCAGTGGATATCAAGCCTTCTCTTTTGGCTGAGGTTATTAAGCTGGTAGCATTTAGGTCTAGAGCTTTGAAAACTATATGGTGGAAGAGCTTCCAGAACAAAACTTATGAAGAAGAATCAGAACAAAGAGAAACAATTCCTGGTGAAAATGTGGGAGAATCTTAAACCAGCTATTCTGGAAATCACCCTTGAATATTTCAGTAGTGTGAGCCATTTACCCCCCTGTTTTGTTTGAGACAGATTGAGTCGTATTTTTCTTACCCAAGAATTATGTTTATGACCCCTAGAACTGATTCAAATAATACATTAAAATTATAGGAATTTGGAGCAGAAATTCCAAAGTCACAGAAATTGTGACTCAGTGTAATAAGACTCCAACATAGTGTCTATGAGGAGGCAGGTTCCATCCCTGGCCTCAGTGGGTTAAGGATCCAGTGTTGCTGCAAGCTATGGTGTAGGTCACAGATGCGGTTCAGATCTGACATTGCTGTGGCTGTGGTGTAGGCCAGCAGCTACAGCTTTGATTTGCTCCTAGCCCAGGAACTTCCATCTGCCGCAGGTGTGGCCTTAAAAAAAATTATAGAAATTTGTCCCTAGATAAGCCAAAAAGGAAAAAAAAAAATTCATATACAGCAATGGATAAATTGCTGACAAAAAGCCTGCAATTTTTCCACTTTCAGGCAATCATAACTGCCAGAAAATGAGGGGAAAGTTCAAGAAAGTTAGAGTCACAGATAGGGGCTTTAAAGTCTGTGTATAAAAAAACTATGCTCAAATCCCAGACTGACTCCTTGACCATGCATTTGTAGGGTAGACTTCAAGCAGTCTGGGGCAAGTATCAAAGCACTGAATTGTAATTTAAGCTGCCATCCAATAGGGATTTACCATTTGATTCCAACTGCATTAACTGATGGCTAAAATAACAACAAAAATCAACACTCTTCTGGAGAATATATTAAAATCCAGAATTCTTACACCATAATAGTCACAATGTTTAGGAGACAATACAAAATTTGATCTTCAGTGGAAATCAATGTCAAGATAAAAGATTTTTGAATTCACACAGAAAGACTTTAAAGCATCTATTAACTATGCTAATAATGTAAAAAAATTATGGTTGTGACTAATAGAAAAATTAGCAGAGAAATATAAATGGTAAAATGAAACTCAAAAAATTATTATGAGGCAGTAAGAGTAGAATTCCATAAAATAAATAAAGGATGAGTAAATTGGCTGAAAAAATCAGCATCTCGTAGGCTGGGAAACATGTCTTCTTGTTCTAGCAACATTTAGTTATGATCAGCATATTCCAGTAATTAGTCTATATTTTTTATGTTCTTCATTTAAAACATAGTGAGACTAATAATCATTGAATACATTAGTCTGTAAATTCACTTTTAACTTCATTACCTAGGGTAAACTCTGCAAAAAAAGTAACAGTAAATTTTATTTTTTTGGCTGTGGCTGCGGCATGTGAAAGTTTCAGGGCTAGGGATCAAACTTGTGTCACAGCAGTGACCTGGCCCACTGCAGTGACAACACTGGATCCTTAACCCACTGCACCACAAGGGAACGTCAAGAGTAAAATTCACTCACGTCAAATTGTTATTTTTTTTTGTCATTCTTACATTTTAGGTTGATTTAAATCCAATTTGGGCACAAAGTAGAAAAGTAAATATCTTAAAGTAACATTAGAAGAACTAATTTTAAAATATCTCAAAATACAAAAGGATAAAAGTGATAATGTAATTTCTCTCTCATGAAAGCACTTCTGCAACATTACAGAAAAAAGTGAAGTTTAACAGTTCTGTAGGAAAGGCAAAGCATCATGTTTATAAAACACATAGGCATTAAAAAGCTTTAAGACCCAGACAAACAATTTATTAGCTATGTGAATTTGGGCACATTCTTAGCTTTTTTGACCTCCAAGTAGCTCATTCTCAAAATAAGAATTTTGCCAATTATCCTATCAAGTTTCTTTTTCCCTCTTTTAATGCTTATTATTTTCTCAGGGTACTTGGAGCTACATTATCTGATAATAGAAGCTGTATTTATTATCATCTCTCATGATACAGTATAGACAATTATTTGGGAATGTCTTTTTGGCCAGTGATAGAAAACTATGTTATTCTTTTAAAAAGAGATCAATTTGAAAATAAAGACAAACATGTTTTCTTTACAGTATCCATAGCAAGCCACTTCCCTTGTAATGCTGTTCAATAAATTATTTTATTCTTTGTGAAGAGAAATACACCATATTTCAATATCTTTGTATTGGTAATGAGTATGGCAATATTGACTCTAGTTTTAACAAGTGATCTTCAAATGTACCTACTTTTTGTCTGGGTTTCATAATTATTAATGGGACACTGTTCAGTTTGTACAGTTCCTCATAATATTATCCAGACTCACACAGTTCCTTTTGTCTTTGAATATCTACCTTTTAAAAAAATCTGCTAAATAAAAAATCTTTTAAATATCCTACATCCCTTTTCTTCTACAAACTGTTCTGGGCTTATTCCCCAGGGATTCCCCGGATGTGCCACATTGAGATGATTTACAATATTCTTCCCTCTTTGCCAATGACTTCAGTCTGTTGCTACTCTTCCATCTGGCCTGGGGAGTAGAGAGCAGTTCTGTTCAAGAACATTTATGAAAGGAAAAGCCAAAACACCCATCCCTCCCCCACACCCAGAAATTTTTTTTAAAAAGAAAGAATTACAGACTAAGGAAAAAATACAAGCTGTTTGAGATTTTCAGACTTCTAGCTACAGTGTGTTGAAATGACATTCCTTCAATTATGTATGAGCCATCGTTTTTGTAGAGGGGAAAAGGGGACCCATGAAAGAGTATAGCATGTTCTCTATGGAATGATCTAATAGCTCAACAATCCCCACAGCCTGTCAGTTCCTGCATTAGAGCCCATCCATTAAATACAGTGGATCATTTATCTTTGCCTTCAGATTGGATGATTAGCAAGAAGACCCTAGAGGTCTTCTGAGGTATCCAGGTGTAAATTGGAAACATAGGTGCCAATGAAATTGGCTTAGTCATTAAAAGGTAGGTGAAGATTGAAAACTGACCCTCAGGCATGACTATTTCAATAGATCCCTTGACTCTATAATAATCTATGCTCAGAGGCTGGCTGAACTCTAGACAGAGGGATAGTAAATTTTGATTTAATCATAACAATTCATTGCAAAGGGCATAAAAGCATATAGCAGCAATTTGTAGAATATTTTTGTGTCCATGGAACACGTGTCTATGATAAAACAAAATATTTGAAAATATTTGAATCATACCCATATGCATGTGTTTCATGCATTCACATGATGTTAAAATGTAGAGATGCATATCACCCAAGCATGACATGATTGGATAGTGTTACTGTTTTTCATGAGTTTTAATTATTCAAGTGCATCTTCAGCTTAATGACAGAGCCCAAAATTATTAAAGTAGAAATAAGGGAATTAGCTCACATAATGAGACCAAAATTATAAACACAAGTATAATGATATAGTAAGTATAATCATAATTATAAAGGAAAATTATAAAAGTGTAAACATATATAAGAATTACAAAAATATATGACATAATTATAACAAATTTAGAATTGTTTTACTTTTCTGATTATGAAAGTGATTCATGCATTACCAAAACATTCCAACAATATAGAATCTTATTATGAGATGAAAATCCCCAATAATCTTTACTGTCTAAAGTAAATCTCTGTTATTAATGTGACCCATATCTCTCCTTTTTATTATCATACAAGTATGCATATTATTTTAAAACCAAATAAGAGTAAGATTATGTTATAAATAATGGTTCCCAGAATCTTTTTAAAAACTATAACAAAATACACATATATGTAATCTTTTTAAAAATTATTTATGTACTGATGTACAAAATATATTTTTTTCATCAGTACATGGATATCTTGTTAATTTTTTGACAGGTTGCATTGTGTTCCATTTTATGGTTAATGGTGCAATTAAGTCATGCATATTTTTATTTTAAGACCTATTCTTTATGTAAAGTAAAGCACAGTCAAAATTTTGATATTGTCAATTACCCTCTTTATAGATAATTTATGGCTTCAGAAATGTATAAAATGGCCTACTTCTCTATATCTCCCTAACCACTGTGATTTGATATTTTTTCACTTTTTCTAAACTGATAGGTGATAAATTTCTCAAATGCATCTTTCCATTTTATTTACATTTCTTATATTACTATTTAAACTGAGACCTCACCATGTTCTTACTTAATATTATTATTTTTTTATATAAGTTGTTTATTTTTCTCTATTTTTCTCTATATATACATTCATTATAAAAATGAAACCCTATCTGAATTTCTACATAAAACGATCTGATACATACAATGCTAATGTTCACTTTTCACTGAAAGTAGATGATAAAAATTTGATATCACTTAAGTCAAAAGACATCTGAAAATAAAACAAATATTTATTGGACACAGGTCTGGTCTCAGAAAGGTATTAGGTGCTAAATAAGTGATATAAATAATTCTAAACCAGAATCATGCAGACCTCTTTTGAAAAAAATTGATTTCTCACATCACTTGAATGAAAGTAACTGTTTAATTCTCCTGAGTTCTTTAACCAAACCTGAAGAAAATCATATTTATTTTGATTTTTATTGGTATTCTGTGGAGATTTTTTGCAAACCTCAGACAACATCTGCTGCCCTCTGCCTTCATGGAAATGTATTGTCTTCCAGGGAGTCCTATAAGCTGTAGTAATGGACCTGCCTCAGTATCCTTGCCAGCCTCAGCTGTTGTCTGACATCAGCCTACAGGAAGTATAGCCTCTTTAGGAACTTGGTGGTGGATTCGAACCATAGCAGTTGGGGTTCTTCATCAGTTACGCCTCCCACAGCAGGAGATCTGGTGGGTGCAACCTCATGGATGCAGAAGGATATCCCTCAAGTTTCACTGGTATGTGTAAAATTCAGCAAGTTCAGAACAAAGTGTCTAAAGTCAAAGCATTGTTGAGGGGTTGGAATTATAGGAGAATCCAATGACAAGGGAGAAAAAGCAGGAAATTTGAGATTGAACATGTGATTATTTATATAAAACAGTGGGTAGTAGGAATCTAGTTCTGGAGATAAGACTACTGGAGACAATTATGATGCTCTCAATTTATATATAGGTGGACTTTATAGAAGAGGGGATAATAGAAATTGACAAGTGCCACTGTTTGGTAACTTTTAATGTATCAGTTCTAAATGCAGTTTAGACCTAGCTAATCTGCTGAGGAATAATTCTATTCTACATATTCCTTCTCTTGCCTTTTAGTGGAAACAGGTGCTCTTTTCATTTTATTAGCTGTAGTTTTGGAGCAGTCAGAAGCAATGGGAGTGAGAAAGGGAGCAAAAAGCCCTATGTCAAGTCTGGGGTGTACGTGGAGCTACTTGACCCTGGTGGCAGTTGTCAATGGAACCACAATCAAATCTTGAATAGTCCTTCGTAGTTACAGAAAGAAGAGTGACAGGTACTTTGTATTCTGAACTTGTCTCAGGACTCTTTCCCAGTTGAGTTGAAGTCACTGCCACAATGTGAACACCAGGATCTAGTGTTTTGTCCACAGATTTAATTATAAAAAAAAGACACCAAAACATCTGCGCTCTGCCATTTCACATTATGTTAATTTGAGATGACAGCTTCTTTGGTGAAACAATTTTTGTGTGTGTTTTTCTTGCGTAGTGTGCCCTATGATGATTATTAGAGACATTATTTCACACAGGGTGGTCCACAGTCACTTAACACCTTCTCTCGCATTGGGATCTCTGGATAAGGACTCATTAGTTAGGCGGACAGAAGATAAATGTATCTGTAACCATGGCAAGGAGCCAGGGCGTAACTCCTCCCAGGTGTTCAGAGAAGCTGATAAAATCCAATCCATCTTCAGAGAATGACTAAGATCAGTTCAAGAGGGGAAAACACTGACATGAAGAATGCTGTTTTAAATCATCATTAAAATAAGTTGGATTTGCTTATTTAGATGAAACTCTTTTAAATAAATCTCCCCAGAGAGTTACAAAGTAACTGTCTTAGAGTACTTCCAATTTTGGGCTGATACAGCTTCTTGGAGAGTCCAGTAAATGTTTTGAGGGCTACCATATTAGGACACTTCATTATATTTCAGGATCTAACATCAACGGAGGTAGTCATAAAATATGATAGAACTGGCATTCGTTTAGAGAAAATTAGTGGGTCTTTTATGTCTAGGAAATGAAATTCTCTGAACAAGAAATGTTTTCACTCATATGTTTCTCTTTACTGAAGTCTTTTATATATCTCAAATGTGTGACTTTTTAAAAAAACTCTCAATGTCTGTGATGTTTTGAATCAATTTCTGTTTGAAGATCAGGACAACAAAGTTTAACTTATGATGATTCATTTTCTGTGAAGGTTTTTTAAGCTAAATCTCCAGAATAAGTTTTTAACATGATGTAGCATAACTCATATGGCCATGAAAAAAAAGTCAAGTGTCTGATTAGAAGGTTGCTTGAAACTGGAAAGTGAAATTGAGGTGATTTTATCTATTTGTGAATCATGTAAATATGTTCTAAGTCATAAACTTTACTGAAACATGTTTTAGGAAATCAACTTAAGTCACCTCAAAATTTCAGCCTTTGGGAACATTACACAATTATAAGGACAGGCACTGCCATAGCAGTACATAGACAGAGATATTCCATAGAACAGGGATAAAAAATGCTTTGATTTTTGAGGAAAACATTCTTACTCTTTGTCTTACATTTGAGATATAAACTAATACGTTGATGTTTAAATTCTGCTGTAGTTAGACATTTATTCCTTTTTTTTCTTTTAATGGCTGCAACTGTGGCATTTGGAAGTTCCTGGGCTAGGGGTCAAATTGGAGCTGCAATGGCCAGCCTCTGCTACAGCCACAGCAACACCAGATCCAAGCCACATCTGTAACATATGGCATAGCTTGTGGCAATGCCAGGTCCTTAACTCACTGAGCAAGGCCAGGGATTGAACTTGCATTTTCATGGACAATATGTCAGGTTCTTAACCCACTGAGCCACGATGGGAACTCCAAGACATTTATTCTTAAATGTCGTAAATGAATCAAACACTATGAATGATTCTATGCTTGGAAAAATGCCTAAGAATGAGACCAGATATGTATTCTGCCACTTCAAGTATTGATTAGACAATATTTGAAATAGGAACATGTGTTATTGTCAGGGATGTGTATTATTGTCAGCCTCTTTGTTTCATCTTCACCGTTTCTGGTTTAGCCACCAGAATAAAAACTCTAAATAATTAGCAATTGCTTGCCAAACCCCATGTCTTCCCCAAGTATTTGAAAATAAAATTACTGCAAATTTTATGGTTCGCCATTCTCAGCACTTAGCTATTATATTTTGAGCTATATTTTCACCAATGAAGAAGTGATAGCATAAAAGCCATGGTTTTAAAGCTTACCTTTTCCTCTCCTTTTCTAAGTGCAACTTTTTGTAAAAGAAATCATATTTGTCTTTAAAAATCTCTTTACTTTTTCCTTTCGAAAAAGAGTTTCATTTTTTTTTCTTTTTAGGGCACATGGAAGTTCCCAGGCTAGAGGTCAAATCAGAGCCACAGTTGTCAGCCTACACCACAGCCACAGCAACACAAGATCCAAGCTGCCTTTGTGACCTGTGCCACAGCTCACGGCAATGTCAGATGCTTAACCCACTGAGCAAGGCCAGGAATCAAACCCTCATCCTCACAGACTCTACATTGGGTTCCTAACCCACTGAACTACAATGGGAACTCTGAGTTTCAATTTTTTGCTTCCAAGGTTATTCTTAAATTTGTATGACATTGCATCATTTTCAAAAATCCCTATCAGAGGAGATACCCTATATTAAATTGTCTTTGGGTAATAAAACACATTTTGAAATCAAAGTGAGCTAAGAGATGTTCCTCAGATGTCTTCTGATTTAGAAACTAGGGAAGCAATATAGATTACAGGGAATTTTGGGAATAATACTTCTGGGAAGAAACTCAAGGATAAGATAAATAAGAACTGGACTTGGGTGTACAAAGACACAATAGGTCTTTAATACTTTGTCATGTTAATTTATTTAATAAATATTTGGTGAACTCTCACTAGATTCCAGGCCCTGTGTAGGCACACATGTTTTCTGGTATTTAAGAGGATAAGAATATGTCTTGTAGTTAATAGTATAAATGAATGAATGATGCAATATATATGTAGCAAATCACAATAACTTCTGTTTTGTTGATTGTGGCATGAAGATAAATTCTTTCTATAAATGTATTAGAAATTGGATTGTTGGTCAAATATAAACCATTGCTTGATTTGTTAACATTTAAGAATAACATTTGTTATTCACTATTTTCCTGAGATCACTTTCAATTTTAAGTGTCAAAATGAAGAGAAGCACATTGTCATTTTTACAAAATAATATTTTAAAAAACAGAGTTAAGAACTTCTGATGAATTTGTCATGAAATTCTTGTCAGAGAGACTTTGACGGTTTTGTTTCAATAATTAAAAACATATTTGCTCTGAGTATAAGCCTCTGAGAATATGTTTAAAAGAACAGTTTCACTTGGGTTGAGTAAGCAGCTATATGGACAGGATGTAAATATGCCATCCAGCTTTGTTGTATAGTAGATGAGCCAGTTACTAGAATTATGTGTATTTTCAGACCTACTAATCTCTGAGCATAATACAGTCTCCATGATTACTATTTAAAATTCTGATGTGAACAATGCTTATCATCACTTTCCACCCAATAGTGTTATCTCTTAACATATTGGGATGGGTTCTTTTATTATAAATAGAAATTCCACTGCTTTACTTCTATTCCATTTAACTTCATTCTCTGCACCTTTGAGTTTACACTGCTTTTTTTGTTTATTTTGTTGTTGTTTAAATATAATCGAGATAGAGGCTATTTTTTAAGTAAATTAACCAAGTAGTTTATAACTATTGCTCTTGGTGGTACTTCAGTTTTTTTTTTTTTCTCATATCTCACATTATTCTCTATAATATTTTCTTTAGGTACTTTATATTTTATCTGTCTTTTGCTGAGCTATGGACTTAGTGTTACTGATACTCAGATCAAAATAATCTTTGCAGAACTCTCTTAGTTTTCTCTATCATTGCCTTGTAGGACCTCTATTTAGATGGTGCACATATCTCCACAAGTCCAAAATTAAAGCCATTACCTTCTTACAAATTTATCAAAATACTGCTTTTTCCAGTTCTTCCCTATTTTGATTTACAGCCCAAGAAAAATCCATGGGTCACAAGGCAAAATCCTGGAAATCAATCATCTTAGTAAGGATGCCAATTTATAAGGTAGTTATAAGGTATATCAAATGATAAACCTCTCAAATTTGATAGCTTAATTTAACACAATTTATTTCTCACTCTCATCACTATAAAAAAGCAGGTATTAGTCCCAGTTAGTTGCCTTCCTGCAATAATGATTCAGAAATGCAGATTCCTTATCTTTCACTCCAAATTTAACCTTTGGCTCCTAAGGTCACTGTTGGTGTCACCTCCACACAGGAAGTCAATAGATGTAGAATGCATAAAAGCTACTTTACTCTTCAGTAGCTTTTATGACTAGGCCTAGAAGAGCATTCAACTTTTCTGCTATAATTTTATTAACTAGATCTCTGTTCATGGCATTGCAAAATGTAGGCACCTGTGTGTCCAGAAGGGAAATAAAATGGGTTTTGGTGATTACATAGAAGTATCTATTCCATCATCATAGAGTCTTCTCCAAAATTTCCCCAGGCCATTTCAAAATGTCTTTATCAATGTTTAGGTGCCTGGCTCATTCATTCACTTGCTCTCTCTTTCTCTCTCCCTGCTCTTAACAACTGCATTGGGCTTTTAATTGGTCTGTAAAATAGAATGATAATTGTGTCAAATTTTCAAGTTATTTTAAGGAGTAAAGATGATCCATATAACATTCCTTGCATATAATAATGTTTAATAGCTGGTAGCTATTTATCAATTACAGATTCTATATCATTTGGTTCCCATGTGGACGAAGAGAAGCTTAAAGACATTGTGCATGTTTCATCAACTTTGTATCCAGACACCTACTTTATAAGATTTAAAGCTTCTTTTGATAGCAGACACAACAAAATGACACTAAGATAGGTCAAAGGGATGTTAATTACACATCTCCAAACAAAGAATGTTGCCAAGCAAGGCCACACAGGCACTTGCACCTGAGACCTGAACAAAAGCAGTCTTCCCTAGGGGGAAGCTTATATATATAAAGAGGGCCTTGTGGTTGCCAAAGGGGATGGTGGGGGTGGGGGTTGTAGGGGACAGATAAATTAGGAGTTTGGGATTAACATATATGCAGATAAATTAGGAGTTACAGGATTAACATATAAACAACAAGGTCCTGCTGTATAGCACAAGGAACTAAACAATATCTTGAAATAACCTATAATGGAAAAGAATCTGAAAAAAAGTATGTGTATATATATTCATATTTATATATGAATCACTTTGCTGTATACTTGAAATTAGCACAACATTGAAAATTAACTATACTTCATTTAAAAAATTAAATACTGACTGCATTATTTTTTTTAAAAAAGTACGGGGTTAGCTAGGTTTCAAAGGATTGGACTATTTTGAATTAACCTCTCTCTTCCCTTTCCCTTTCTCCCTCCCTCTCATCTTCCCTGGTTCCTGGCCTGGGGCAATTAGGGCAGTGCATGGTGGACCTGAATGTAAGAGCCTCATAAGGGCAGTTGCTCAAGTGTGGACCCAAGAAGGAGTGTTGACTGGCTCCTACTCAGGGCTTCAAAATTGGAAAAAAAAAAAAAAAAGAGGGGGGGGGAATTCCCATTGTGGCACAGTGGAAACAAATCTAACAACGATCCATGAGGATGCAGGTTCGATCCCTAGTCTCTCTCAGTGGGTAAAGGATCAGGCATTGCCGTGAACTGTTGTGTAGGTCGCAGACGCGGCTCGGATCTGGCGTTGCTGTGGCTGTGGCATAGGCTGGCAGCTGCAGCTCCAATTTAACTCCTAGCCTGGGGAACTCCATATGCCACAGGTACAGCCGTAGAAGAAAAAAAAAAAAAAAAAAACTAACTAACCTGTATTTAAATACTTTATAGAGACCTTGGTAAAAATAACTACCTGTCTATCTTTGTTAAGCAAAATGAAATTAATATCCTGGGAAAATAGTATTCAACCATATTTCTTAGGTCTTGTGCTTAGCATTAATGCTTGGCTTTGGCTATACTGACATCAATAACAAATTTGAATAGTTACTGCAATGCCTTTTATTACAAATCTATTAGGAGATAGTGATATATTACACTGATGTGTTTAATTTTCAGTAACCTTTTAAAACTCCAGAAGTTTCTTTAAAAATAATGAATTTTCACTCCTGACCATAAGTTGACTCATATGTTTTTGTATCATTTTAGACAGTTTCTAGACTCTCACTTCTTTCATCCGATAGAGAAAATACCATATGCAAGGCTATCTTTCATATCGGTAGCATCTATTTCATGTTTAACCAATCAAAAGATATTCATACAGGAGTTCCCGTCATGGTGCAGCAGAAACAAATCCCACTAGGAGCCATGAGGTTGTGGGTTCAATCCCTGCCCTCGCTCAGTGGGTCAAGGATCCGTTGTTGCCATAAGCTGTGTTGTAGTTTGCAGTCGCAGCTTGGATCTTGGTGTTGCTGTGGCGTAGGCCAGCAACTGCAGCTCCGACTAGACCCCTTGCCTGAGAACCTCCATGTGCCAGAGGTATGCCCTAAAAAGACAAAAGATTAAAAAAAAAATTCATACTAAGTCCCAATTTTCCCATACCTTCTATTTTTCTGTCATTAGCAAATGTAAACATAGTCACTTTCTGATCTCAACATCTGAAACATAATGGACCTTCAAGAGAACATTCAAGAAAACAAAGTTATTTTATTGTGCATTATGCATCCTCATTTTGACTCTTTTTCATTCTTAATCATTTGGGATGGCTTGTACAATTCCATCTGCTGTGCAGAGCTGGCATGGAACTCTCCTTGGAATCAATCTGTATTCCTATTATGTCTTCCTCTTTTCAATAGCAGAAAGAAGAGAAACCATTTTCATCTCTCCTAATGCCAGACACCTGTTTCAACTGTCTGCTTTGGTTCATAAAATTCAGTCATTTCCAGGATTATTATAAACTTACCCTAGGAACAATTCTGGCAAAAAACAAACAAACAAACAAACATACAAAAAAAACCACCCTTTTATTTGAAGCATTTGCTTCTGGTTTCACCCTTGCACTATTCACTTTCCCATTGCTGCCAGCCCTTTCCTCTCAGTTTTCATCCATTTTCCCCCTATTTTAACTACTAAGTTGCCTATCTGTTAAAGAATAAGATTTCCTTGGTTTACATGTGATATACTCCTTGTTCTGATAATTGTGAGATTGAGCTGAAACGATCTTTAGAGTATGTCTAAGAAAACCTTATACTACTTAGCAGTTTACAAAAATTACATCAGCCAAGTTAGCAATAATCTCACCTGTACTAATATGGTGCTTTTATATGAATTTCTTACACATACATCAATTTCCTTGACTTTTACACACATTTTAACTAAGTAGGTCAGTGTCATTTTTCCCATTTCTTAGATCAGGTCTAAGGCTGAAAGAGGTTAACAGAGCTGCTGAAAGGTCACTGGTTTTACTATTAGTTTTCATAAAATCATGCGTAATTCTTCAAAATCTTAAGAAAGCTGAAATAACTAATCCAAATAATTTCAAAATAATGTGATGTTTTTTAATAAATGTCAGAAGAAAGGGTTAAAATGGGATATTCATAATTCAAATTGATTCTTAATATTCCTCAGTCAAAAACTACATGGAAATTCTACTTTATAGATATTTGCCAATTGTCTTTAATTTATAGTAAATACATCCTTGATTTAGAGTAAATAAATTATAAAGTATAATTCTAAATCCGAGTTTCCAGTCCCCAATTACTAATCTTGTGTAATTCTTTGAAATTAAAGAGTGCATAGTACTATAAAAAAATAAAAACATGTTTCTATTTATTGTAAATCTTACTACCTGTCAATGAATATAATTATTGATACATTTTTACTTCTACATCTTTTATGATGCTCTAACATTTATATAATTGATACAATGTTCTGTTTGAACAAACCTATCCTCTTTACAACTATAATTACATAAAGCCAAGAATTTTAAAATGTATAATTTAATAGGATTTCTAGAATTATAAAAACTAATGCCAGGGTCAAAAATTTGTTTTCAGTAAACACTTAAAAGAGAGAAATAATCTTGGCCAATCTGCAAATAACATTTTCTTGGCTAGATTTTCCACAGAATATAAATGATTTTTTTTCAATAAAATTTGGGTATAAACATATGTGAAAAACAACATTATTCATTTGCCAAATATATATTGCTTACCTACTATATAACAGTACATGCATAGCCCCTCAGTGCTCTATTAAGACATCACTCTAAAAATAAGGTTATAGGAGTTCCCGTCGTATGGTGCAGTGGCTAACGAATCCGACTAGGAACCATGAGGTTGCGGGTTCGGTCCCTGCCCTTGCTCAGTGGGTTAACGATCTGGCGTTGCCGTGAGCTGTGGTATAGGTTGCAGACACAGCTCAGATCCTGCATTGCTGTGGCTGTGGCGTAGGCCAGGGGCTACAGCTCCAATTCGACCCCTAGCCTGGGAACCTCCATATGCCGCGGGAGCGGCCCAAAGAAATAGCAAAAAGACAAAAAAAAAATAAAAAAAAAATAAAAATAATAAAAATAAGGTTATAGACAATAATGGATCACCAAGTATTTGTGTCAGTAACTTTCACAGAAAAATTACTGTGAAATTTCTTCAGAATTTTGTGAAGTAACTTATTTTAAACATTGTCTTCATCAGTGAAGAATTGACTATCAAAAGTTCTTGAAAATCTGGCTACTTTTCATCCCTAAATTTGCTATGATCATGAAAATTTCATCTATTTCACTAAATAAAAAATTTCAGCCTAAAATCATTTTCTTACTCTGCATCACACCGCTTCAGTGTGGAAGAAATATATCATATTTTAGAAAAATTTCCTTATCTATCTTATTATGTTATTCCAGCCTATGGTACAAGAGAGCAGACAGCTAACATTTCAGAACAGGATGGACTTTTTCTTTTAAGGATGGTGTATTAGTCTGCTTAGGCTGATATAGCAAAAGACCACTGACTAGTTGGATTAAACAACAGAAATTTGTTTTGTCACAATTCTGGAGACTCAAATCTGAGATCAAGGTGTTAGCAGGATTGGTTTCTTCTCAGGTCTTTTTCCTTGGTTTATGCTTGGCCATCTTTTCTCTGGATCTTCATCTGGACTGCCTTTGTGGATATCTGTGTCCAATTTTTTTTTCTTATGAGACATCATCATATTGGATTCAAGTCCACCCTAATGACCTTATTTTAACTTAATACCTTTTCAAATACCAGCCTATTGTGAGGTGCTGGCTGTTAGGACTTCCACCTTGGATGTGAAGGAACACAACGCAGCCCATAAACGATGCCAGTGTCTACCAATCAAGGTATACATGAGGAATCCATCCATATAACTTCTCAAAACATTATTCCTTGTCTCCCCAAATCTAAGAAACTCATTTATTCTTTGGCATTCCATTGGAAACTTTAACCATCATCATGATGGAAATTCTATAATAGTGATTGCATCATATATTGATTGTACATATGCACAAAATTCTCGGGTGAACATTTATCTATTTTGTATTACACATTATCTCACGTACTTGGAGAACTAAGTCATGGATATTTAGAAATGCCTGTGTCTCTCTGGATCCAAGTGCTTTACCTCTTTGCCCTTGGGGAAAAAAAATGTTCGTGTATGTGCCTGCATGCACTTTTTGACTAATATTTTCCTGTGTGAAAAATTTAGGTAGTTGGTTTTCTACTCTGACTGCTCTCATTGAAATGACAGGGCTATGCTTCTTAACCACTTCCTTCAACAGAGTAACAATTTTCTGCCCGACTATTTAGAAATTTAGAATGTTCTAAATGAGGCCTCTAATCTTAAGGTAGTTCATGATGTGCTTGTCTTACTTATTTTGAATATTTTCTTATTCTCTACTCCATCTTCTTAATGTGTTCTTTGAGAACTACACAGTTTTTTTCACACCAAGCAACTATTCATATACCTAATATTTTATCCCATAAATTTAAGAATAGAAATAGCTGTCCTCTTAGCTATTGAAATAAGTGAGAAAATTCCTTTGGTCTTTTATTTCCCCATAACATTTTAACATGTTGAAATAATTATTTCAAATTAATTTCCTTATATTTTTAATTCTAAATTAAAAATAAATATTCCTAACACTGAACAAAAATGTCCAAACTCTTTGAACATTCCCTTTATTAACAAAAACATGTTACACAAAGGTGTGGACAATTAACTTTCAAGCATATGGAGAGTGGCATTTGTTTGTACGTTTGCTGCTGGTTTGGTTTGTGTTTTATTACCATATTATTCTTAGATTGGTAAATTGAAACAGATATAAATGTATCAGAGGGGCACTGGATATCAACTTTACATAAATTATTTTCTGGAAATTTTCCCAACATACATAAAATCAGTAGGAGTTAAATCCAAGTTATTACTCCCCCAAAGCACATCTAGAACCTAGTGAATATCCACTATGATAATTATGAATTAACACCTTATATTTGTATCAGACAGGTCCATTCTCATCAATGAATCAGCACGAAAAGCTCTCTGCAGTATGGAGAGCCCTGAGAGAGGTCCCAAAATGCCTCCTGCACTCCTGCCTCTTCAGCAGAGGTCCAAGACCTACAAGAAAAGCTCCTAAGAAATCCTTTTAAGTAACTTTTCTACTTTTATCAGTTGAATTTTCATGCCACCTAGAGTATTACTCACTTCTGGAAGTGTTCCTGGCATCTTTGGGTTTCCATACTAGTTTCTCTCTTTCTATAATTGTGACAAATTTAATGTTAGAAGCAACAAGTTTTTCACTAGCTCCTCCAATTAGATGCTCTAGCTGAACATTATAGTGACTTAAGCTTTTCTTTTATAGGCTTATAATGGATTTTCTGATATAGGAACATTGTATATTAGAAATGGAAACTTGAAAGGCCAGGAAAGATTCCAGCAAGCTGCGCATGTGAGATGCTACAGTACAGTGTTCTTATAGCTCAGGCAACTAAATCTAGGCAAGAGCATTTGTGTAACAATTTAAATTTGACAAAAATCATTTCATCATTATTTCTTCTTACAGTTAAAGGTCACTTAACTGACATATGTATGGACCTATAAGTGGTAGGGTCGCACTGAGATTTGAGGCAATGTGTTCTGGCTATTTTTAATACCAGAGAACTGAAGCAATTTGGGAGGGGTACAAGTGTGGCGAATGGTATTAATGAAGATTGTTACTTGCTTTGTTGCCGTAGAAATTCAGTCTTAAAAATATTATTGTATTGACAATAATAAGGCCCTACCTAACATGTTTATGGTAAGATAGTCTTCTTAATCTCTTTCTCATGATAAAACCAAACCAATGATATGAGAACAAACTTAGGCCAGTTTTCACAAATAATGGCTTTTTGTCTGAGATTGAAAGACAATATTCCAAGGATGGTATTAAATTACCAGCATGGCTCAGTGCACTGTTCAACTTTGAATTCGTTGTCAAATGAAATTGGTATAGTGTCAAAACCCATCAAAAACCTAACACAACAATTTCTCCCTGGAGAAACATACTGTAACTATTACAAGGCACTTTTAAGGTTTATTGATTTGGAGATAGGAAGCACAGCTACATGGGAGGGATGACAGAGATGAAGTGCATTTCTCAGCATAATAAATATGCTCCCAAGTCAGGGATCATATAAATATAAAAATAGAGCATCATTTAATTGTCATATGTTCTGTCTTTATAGCTGTATTTGGACCAGATTATAAATAGCCAAAAGTCAAAGACATTGTGTTTTGATGTTGGTACAAATATAATATTTACATTATCTCTGATAGGAAAATAAGGATGATAGTTTTAAAAAGTCAAAGGACTCTAAAGAGAAAGAAATCATGGCATAGTTTAAAGGCTCTTAGTAATGTCATAATATCAACTTAAGGAGAATTCAGAAAGTTGACTAGCTAATTTCCCATAGTTGTTTTATCCCCATTTAGTTTCTCTCTCTCATGCAGGGCCCTTATAATGTATTTTTGAGTAAAGGTGACAATTGGATTGATTTTTCTCTGGGTATAATTATCATTATAATTATGCTTGTTTACAATACTAAAAATAGTACCGATAAAGCACATTCTTAAGTACTCTCTATTCAAATATGTGCTCCTTTGCCATGCAGTTTAAATAGAGTCATTTCAAAATTATTTGATCAGATTTGAATTCTGTATTAAAATTGGCAAATGAAACACTGACACAAAATAAAAGCTATATTAGCAAAATACATAACCACTTTCTAATTAAAGACACCCACAGTATATTTTTTTGTTTTGTTTTAAAACTAAGAATGCCATTTCCTTCATAAATCTAAACAGATTGTGAATATACACTGATAATTATAGAACGAACTTGCTTGATTATTTTACATATTTGGAAGTTCAAAGAAAAATAGCATCACATAACAATCAGGTGTGAAAAACATCCCTTTTGGGCAAATTAGGATAAATGGCCTTTGAGGGAAACAGAGTTTTGGACAATACGGTGGAGTAGAAGGATTTAAGCTCACCCCCTGTCACAAAAACACTAAAATATAACTAATCGCTGAATAACCATAAATAAAATAGACTGGAATACCAAAAAAGATATTCTACACCCAAAGACAAAGAAGAAGCCACACCAAGGCTGTAGGAGGGGGACTTTCACGTTATAAGCATCCCATAACTGCCGGTGGGCAACCAGCAGACTGGAAAATAACTATATCACAGAGGCTCTCCCACAGGAGTGAGAGTTCCGGATTCCACATCAGGTTCCCCAATCTGGGGGTCTGGCACTGGGAGGAGGAGCCGCCAGAGCATTTGGCGTTCAAAGCCAAATAATCCCATAACATACTGTAGAGATTAAAAACAGAAGAAAATTAAAGTTTGGGAACTAATAATATTAACGCATATGCTTAGAAGGCAGTGTAGTTTATTGGGAAATCGATAGATATTTAATAAATGATGTTGCCACTCTTTGGTTAGCTATTATACTTTTTAAATCACTAATATATGTAAAAAGAAGTCCACTGCATACAGATAAATAGCTTTCTACATGTCACTATTATATAGTTTAAAAGAATATAAAATTAGAAAATATTCTTAACTCCTATCTCAGAGATAAATAAAATATTTAAGAATAAAGCTAGCAGAAAATATGCAAGCTTTATTTAAAAATACTATTTTAAAAGTATTTAAAAATACTTTAGTTAATACTTTAACTAAAGGACTTAAAAGATCTAAGGGATGGAGAAACATGCCAAAGCCCTGGATAAAAGACTAAAAATTCCAAAGATGCCCATTCACCCAAATAAAGCTTCTGAATAATACAAGAAACTTGTATGAAAATGAGTATATTTGAAAGAGAAAGTGGAGATGATTATTTTAAGGTTTTACAAAAACATAGACAATGGTGAAGACATCTTTTACAAGGATTAAAGATTACTGTGAAATGATAGGCATTAAAAGAGTAAGAAACTGGAATAATTAAACAAGGGAACCCAAAATAGAATTCTACAAATAGATTTGTCCATTTGAAGATTTACTTAATGATAAAGGTAGGAGTGCAAACCAGAATAAAAGCTCTAAGTTATTCAATAAATCTTCTCCTAGTTATTCAAATCATATAGAAAAATCCAGATGGATTGGAAATTACATTTCAACTCCATACGTATAATTGTTTTATTGTTTAATATACATAAATGTATTTGAATATTAAGAATATATATATAAATACATTTGTTCAGTAGGATATCATTTAGAAAAATAATTTCATGGAAAAGAAAGCATTCTAAGTAAACACTAAACTCAGAAATCATAGAAAAGAAAATAGATATGTCTATATAAGCAATTCTCTTTTTTAAGTGCTATTGTATTTAATATTGAAAGGTCTTCTACAAATCAATAAAAAAATTTAAAAAATACAAAATTTTAAAAATACTCCTGCAATAAAGTATGGCATCATAGGCAATATATTAATAAAAGTATGGCCTAACATAATTATTCAGGGAATTTTAAATAAATCAACACTGAAATGCCAATTTTTATCACTCTGTTATTAAAATACTAATCACAGAAAATAAATACACTAGTATATTATTAGTGATATTATAAGTTGTAACAGCCTATTTAGTGGACAATTTAGTAGTATCTTTTAAATTTAGTATGTTGACATTCATTTACCAGCAATTCTATCTTATAAAATTTTTGTTCTCTATGTAAAACTATATACAGCAAAATTTTAATTCTTGATATATGTGAAAATAACTACATGTGAAAGTAAAGGAACTGTATTTCCATCAGCAGTATGTGATTAAATAAGTTATAGTGTACCTATACAATAGCAGAACATAGTTGACCTCCATGTACTGACCCGGAATGAAGTCCAAAGTATATTGGTGAATAAGACAGCACATTAAAGAACAATATATTATTAGAGAAAAGCAAATCAAAACTACTATGAGTTACCACTCACACCAGTCAGAATGGCCATCATTAATAAGTCCACAAATAACAAATGCTGGAGAGGGTGTGGAGAAAAGGGAACCCTCCTGCACTGTTGGTGGGAATGTAAGCAGGTAGAACCACTATGGAGAACAGTATGGAGGTACCTTAGATATCTATACATAGAACTACCATGTGATCCAGCAATCCCCTCTTGGGCATATACCCGGACAAAACTTTCCTTAAAAAAGATACATGCACCCACATGTTCATTGTAGCACTATTCACAATAGCCAAGACATGAAACAACTTAAATGTCTATTGACAGATGAATGGATTAAGAAGATGTGGTGTATATATACCCAATGGAATACTACTCAGCCATAAAAAAGATTGAAATAATGCCATTTCCAGCAACATGGATGGAACTAGAGACTCTCATACTCAGTGAAGTAAATCAGAAAGAGAAAGACAAATACCACATGATATCACTTATATCTGGAATCTAATATAAGGCACAAATGAACCTTTCCACAGAAAAGAAAATCATGGACATGGAGAATAGACTTGTGGTTGCCAAGAGGGAGGTGGAGGGAGTAGGAGGAACTGGGAGTTTGGAGTTAGTAGATGCAAACCATTGCCTTTGGAATGGATTAGCAATGAGATTCTGCTGTGTAGCACTGGGAACTATGTCTGGTCACTTATGACGGAGCATGATAATGTGAGAAAAAAGAATGTATACATGTATGTGTGACTGGGTCACCTTGCTGTGCAACAGAAAATTGACAGAACACTGTAAATCTGCTATAATGGAAAAAATAAAAATAATTATAAAAAAATAAAATATAAGAGAAAAAGAACAATATATAAATCACATAATAATTATTTTTAAAACTTTTTTTTTGTCTTTTGTATTTTTTTAGGGCAGCACCTGTGGCATATGGAAATTCCCAGGCTAGGGGTCGAATTAGAGCTATAGCTGCTGGTCTATGCAACAGCCACAGCAACACAGGATCTGAGCTGCATCTGCAACCTACACCACAGCTCATGGCATAGCCGGATCCTTAACCCACTGAGCAAGACCAGGGATCCAACCTGTGACCTCATGGATACTAAGTTCATTAACAACTGAGCCACAACGGGAACTCCTTTTCACTTATTCTAAATAAAACAAACTTAAACATAACTATGTATTTCATTTCATTAATTATTGATACTTTTCAAGTTAGAAAATAATAAATATCAAACACAACTGTGGTTGCCTGTGGAAAAAGTGTTTGGGAAACACTAACAATGGTATTTGAAAAACTGAACATTTAACTAACTATTCTCCTCTCTTATTTGAGATCAAAATGCAAATGAGAATAAAATACCTAAGAATAAACCTACTTAAAGAGGCAAAATACCTGTACTCTGAAAACTGTAAGACACTAATGAAGGAAATCCAGGATGACACAAATAGTTTGAAAAGTATAACATGGTCTTGGATTGGAAGAATCAATATTATCAAAACAGCTATAACACCAAGGCAATGTACAAATTCAATACAATCCCTATCAAATTACCAATGGCATTTTTCACACAACTAGAACAAATAATTTTAAAATGTGTATGGAAACACAAAAGACCTCAAATAACTAAAGAAATCTTGAGAAAGAAAAATGGAACTGGAGGAATTAGGCTCCCTGATGTGAGAAAACACTTGAAAGTTACAGATAGTAATCAAAACAGTATATTACTAGCACTAAAACAGAGATATAGATCAGTGGAATGGCATAGAAAGCTCAGAAATAAATCCACACACTGATGGTCAATTACTCTAAGAAAAGGAGGTAAGAATATATGATGGAGAAAAGACAGTCTCTTCAAGAAGTAGTTGTGGAAAAATTGGACAGCTACATGTAAAAGAATGAAATTAGAACACTCTTTCACACCATACATAAAAATAAACTCAAAATGTATTAAAGACCTAAACATAAGGGAATTCACGTCATGGCTCAGTGGTTAATGAAACCGACTAGTATTCATGAGGATGCAGGTTCCATCGCTGGCTTCACTCAGTGGGTTAATGATCCTGCACTCCCATGAGCTGAGGTGTAGATCACAGATGCAGCTCAGATCCTGCTGGCATAGGCTGGCAGCTATAGCTCATGTTAGATTCCTAGCCTGGGAAACTCCATATGCCATGGCTGTGGCCCTAAAAAGACAAAAGACAAAAAACAAAAGCACACAAACAAACAAAAAAAACCAAAAAACAAAAAAGGCCTAAACATAAGCCCAGATACAATAAAACTCTTAGAGGGAAATATAGGCAGAACACTATCTGACATAAATTGCAGCAATACACACACACACACACACATTTAAGGATAGAGGATATTCTTTCCCAAAAGGCAAAACAACAGGTTTCAACCATACTTGCAAACCTCATTTCTTACTATTAATGCCCACTAATTGTTTCCTTAAACATTTTTTGATTGTTATTTTCCCAATACAATTTTTTTTCTACTGTACAGCATGGTGACCCAGTCACACATACATGTATACATTCTATTCTCTCACATTATCAAGTTTAAGGAGGATGGGTACAAGTTCCTCTTTGTATGTTTGGTAGAATTCACCTCTGAAGTCATCTGGTCCTGGAGTTTTGTTTGTAGTGAGTGTTTTTATGACATATTCAATTTCATTTCTAGTGATCAGTCTGTTCAGTTGATCTATTTCTTCTTGATTCAGTTTTGATAGGCTGTAAGTCTCTAGAAAGGTGTCCATTTCTTCTCAGTTGTCAAATTTGTTGGCATACAATTGTTCATAGTATTCTCTCATGGTTTTTTGTATTTCTGTAGTATCCACTGTGACTTCTCCTTTTTCATTTCTTATTTTGTTTATTTGGGTTTTTTCCTTGCCTCTTCTTGGTGAGTCTAGCCAGAGGTGTGTCAATTTTGTTTACCTTTTCAGTGAACCAGCTCTTGGTTTTATTGATTTCTTCTATTGTTTTTTTGAATCTCTATTTTATTGACTTCCTCTTTGATCTTTATGATTTCTTTCCTTCTAATGACTTTAGGTTTTTTTTGTTCTTCTTTTTCTAATTCATTTTGGTGTTGGCTTAAGTTGTCGATTTGAGATTTTTCTTCTTTTTTGAGGAAGGCCTGTATTGCTATGAATTTCCCTCTGAGCACTGCCTATTTTGCAGCATCCTATAGATTTTAAATTACTGTATTTTCTTTATTTGTCTTGAGGAATTTTTAATTTCCTTCTTGATTTCCTCATTGACCCATGGGTTTTTTTTAGTAGCATGTTGTTTAGTCTCCATGTAGAAATTTTTTCCTCATTTCTTTTCCTGTGGTTGATTTCATGCCATTGTGCTCAGAGAAGATACTGGAAATAATTTCTATACTCTTAAATTTGTTGAGGTTAGCTTCATGCCCCAGCATGTGATCAATTCTTGAGAATGTTCCATTTGCACTTGAAAAGAATGTATATTCTGATTTTTTTGGATGTAGTGTCCTGAAAATGTCAATTAAGTCTAACTTTTCTAGTGCGTCCTTTAGGATCTCTGTTGCCTTATTGATTTTCTATCTAGAGGATCTGTCCTTTGATGTGAGTGGGGTGTTAAAGTCTCCTACTATGATTGTATTCCCATTGATTTCTCCTTTTATATATGTTAGTATTTGCTGGAAGTATCTGGGTACTTCTATATTAGGGGCATATATATTGACCATTGGAATATCCTCTTCTTGAATGGATCCTTTAACCATTAAATAGTGTCCTTTTTTTTTGTCTTTCTTTATGATCTTCGTTTTAAAGTCTAATTTGTCTGATACAAGTATTGCAACTCCTGCTTTCCTGTCTTGTCCATTGGCATGAAATATCTTTTCCCATCCCTTCACTTTCAATCTCTATGTGTCGTTTGCTCTAAGGTGAGTTTCCTGTTGACAGCAGATTGAAGGTATTTGCTTTTTTATCCAATCTGCCACTCTGTGTCTTTTGATTGGAGCATTCAGTCCATTGACGTTTAAGGTGATTATTGATAGATACTAATAATTGACATTTTAAATCTTGTTTTCCAGTTGATTCTAATTTTCTCTTTTCTTCTTTTCTTTTTTGGGTTGGATGGTTTCCATTTATTTTATGCTTGAGTACTTTTCTTTTCAGTTTTTTGTGAATGTAATCTTTGGTTTTGATTTGTGGTTGCCCTGTTTTTTAAGCATGTTAAGCCCTTCCTATATCTGCTTGCTTTTGCCTGATATTCATATAGGCCCAAACACATCATTAAAATAAAAAAAATATTACGTTTTCTTACTTTCCTTCCCCACATTGTATGATATTTATTTATTTATTTATTTATTTATTTATTTATTTATTTATTTTAACATCTTCATGTTTAGATCTGTATGCTGGCTTATTTAAATGACTGCTTTCCAATTGTGGTTTCCTCCATCCTAATTCTTCTTTTTCTCTTTTCTCTCTTTCTCTTTTTTTTTAATTTAGAGAAGCCCTTTTACTATTTCTTTTAGAATGGGTCTAGTATTGCCGTACTCTTTTAGCTTTTGTTTTTTGGAGAAATTCTTTATTTCCCCTTCTATTTTAAATGATATTATTGCTGGATAAAGTTTTCTAGGTTGTAAATTTTTTTCTTTCAGCACTTTAAATATATCTTGCCATTCCCTTCTGGCTTGTAGTGTTTCTGTACAGAAATCAGCTGATAGCCTTATGGGGGTTCACTTATAATTAATGCTTTGCTTTTCTCTTGCTGCCTTTAGAATCCTCTCTTTAAATTTTGCCATTTTTATTATAATATGTCTTGGCATGGGCCTGTTTGGGTTCGACTTCTTTGGGGCCTTCTGTGCTTCCTGTATCTTGATACCGGATTGGTATCCTTTAGATTTGGAAAGTTTTCAGCTATAATTTCTTCAAATATATTTTCAATCCTCTGTTCTATTTCTTTTCCTTCTGTAATTCTTATTATGCGTAGATTGACCTGCTTTATATTATCCCATAGATCTCTTATATTGCTTTCACATCTTTTCATTTGTTTTTTTGTCTGCTGCCCCGATAGGGTGATTTCTATTATTTTATCTTCCATTTCACTAATTCATTCCTCTGCATTATTCATTCTGCTCTTTATTGCCTTTAGCTCAGTTTGTATCTCTGTAAATGAATTTTCTAGTTTTTCTTGGCTCCTCCCTATATTTTCTAGTTCCTTTCTAAAGGAGTTTGCATAACTGTTTATATCCTCTCTTAATTCCTTCAGTATTTTCAATACCTCCCTTTTGAACTCAATGTCTGTCAGACTGCAGAGGTTGACTGCTTTAGGTGAATTCTCCTGCTCCTTTAACTGGGAATGGTTTCTGTGCTTCTTCATCTTGCTTGTGTTTTTCTTTTTCTGTGAGTTTGGGGAAGCCAATCTGTAGTCTTAAAAGGCTACTTCTATGCAAGAATACCTCTTTGTATTTTTTAGGGGGTTACTATTTATTTTTGGTGTGGCAGTTTGAATATTTGCTGTCTCTTTCTTTGGTGTGAGCAGGCTGTTATTCCCAGGATGCTCAGTGTGTTTTCAGGGAGGAGGCAATGGGTAGGGCCAGCAGTCAGTGCCTGGTTGTTGGGCTCTCAACAGCAGCAAGGACCTCTGGAGTCTGAGTCTCAGCACTCAGTCCCCACCTGAGTGCCTCAGGCTGTGGTGTCCAGGCCAGTGGTTCAGATGATCTGTGCGGCTCTCACTCTGCTTTGCTGTTCTCAGTCTAGCTGCTGTGATTTTCTCAGAAACTTTGAGGTCCCACTGATTCAGCTAATCTTTTGTCAGTAATGTGGCTTCCCAGGAGACTGGTTCCTTTTCTCCTTCACAGCTCCCTCTCGGGAATACTAGTCCTGTCCTGATTCCTTTTCTCTCTCTTTTTTTCTTTTGTTCCACCCAGTTATGTCAAGAGTTTCTTGCCCTTTTTGGAGGTTTAAGTTCTTCTGCCAGCATTCAGTTGATGTTCTGTGTGAGTAGTTTTATGTGTAGATGTGTTTTTGTGATGTATTTTTGGGAGAAGTTGTGCATGACATCTTACTCCTCCACCATCTTTACATTCCTCCTTCACAGCAATATATATATATATATATATGATCCACCTCTTAGAGTAATGAAAATAAAAACAGAGAAACAAACAAACAAAGGAAAAACAAAACAAATGGGATCTAATTAAATGTAAAAGCTTTTGGACAGAAAATGAAACCAATAAAAAGGGGGGGGGGTTCAATCCAGAGAATGGGATAAAATTTCCAAATGAAGCAACTGAAAAGGGACTGATATATATACAAACCTCTCATGCAGCTTATATATATACATTTCTCCAAGGAAGACAGACATCCAAAAAGCACATGAAAAGATGTTCAATATCACTAATTATTAGAGAAATGCAAATCAAACTACAATGAGGAGCATCTTACACCAGTTAGAATGGCCATCATCAAAAAGTCTACAAACAATAAATGCTGGAGAGGGTGTGAAGAAAAGGGAACTCTCCTACACTGCTGGTGGATTATAGGTTGGTGCAAACACTATTGAAGCTGTGTGGAGATGCCTTAAAAAAACTATGAATCTACTATATGATCTAGTAATCCCAGCCCTGGACATATATACCTGGAGAAAACTATAATTTGAAAAGACATATGTACCCTAATGGTCATTCCAGCATTATTTACAAGACTCAAGACATGGAAGCAACCTAAATGCCCATCAACAAAGGAATGAATAAAAAAGATGTGATATATGTATATATAAAATATTATTCATCCTAATAAAGAATGAAATAATACCATTTACAGCAACATGGATGAACCTGGCAATTATCATACTAAGTGAAGTAAGTCAGACAAATATCATATGATATCACTTATATGTGGAATCTAATAAAAAATGATACAAAAGAATCTATTCAAAAAACAGAAACAGACTCAAAGATTTTTAAAAACAAATTTAAGATTACCAAAGGCAAACGTTGAGGGGAGGGCTGTATTGGGAGGTTGGAAAAGGCAAATACGCCTACACTACAATATACAAAATCAATTTGTAAGGACCTACTATATAGCTTGGGGATATTTATTCAATACTCTGTGATAGTCTACACAGGGAAAGAATCTGAAAAAGAATGGATATATATGTATAAGGATGCCTTATTCACTTTGCTGTACACCTGAAAATAACACATTGTATGTCACCTTTACTCCAATAAAATTTGCTTTTTAAAAAAAGAAATACCACATGACCAAGAAATCCCACTCCTGGACATCTATCCAGAGGAAACCATAATTCAAAAAGATACACACATCTCAATGTTCATTCCAGCACTATTTACAATAGCCAAGACATGGAAGCAATCTAAATATCCATTAACAGAAGAATAGATTAAAGAGATATGGTACATATATACAATGGAATATTTCTCAGCTGTAAAAAAGGATGAAATAATGTCATTTGCATCAATATAGATTGACCTAGAGATTATCATAAGTGAAGTTAGACAGCAAAAGACAAACATATGGTATGACTTATATGAGGAATCTAAAAAAAAGGGTACAAATGAACTTATTTGCAGAACAGAAACAGACTCACAGGCTTTGAAAACAAACTTAGGGTTACCAAAGGGGACAGGTTCGGGGGAGAGGGATGGAACAGGGGTTTGGGATTGCCACATGGAGACTGTGGTATATGGAATGATTGCTCAAAAGGGAACTGCTGTATAGCAGAGAGAACTCTACCCAATATTCTGTGATGGTCTATATGGGAAAATAATCTGAAAAAATAAATGGATATGTGTGCATGTATAAATGAATCACTTTGTTGTAGAGTAGAAATTACAACAATATTATAAATAAGCTATATAATAAAATTTTAAAAAACAAAAAGATTAGTAGTAACAAAAAATTTTGATAAAAGAACTGATAAAATCATGAGATATAAAACCAAGGAAAAACAAGCAAAAAAAAAAGACAAAAAATAAAATAAAATGTTTAAAAAAATAAAAAATAAAAATAAAAAAAAGGGAGTTCCCATCGTGGCGCAATGGTTAACGAATCCGACTAGGAGCCATGAGGTTGCAGGTTCGGTCCCCGCCCTTCCTCAGTGGGTTAACGATCCGGCATTGCCGTGAGCTGTGGTGTAGGTTGCAGACGCGGCTCGGTTCCCACGTTGCTGTGGCTCTGGCGTAGGCTAGTGGCTACGGCTCCTATTCGACCCCTAGCCTGGGAACTTCCATATGCCGAGGGAGCGGCCCAAGAAATAGCAAAAAAAAAGACAAAAAAATAAAAAAATAAATAAAATAAAATGTCTAAAATAAATAAATAAATAAATAAATAAATAAATAAAACCAAGGAAAAACAACTTTCTAAACTTAGAAAAAAAATTGCAAGTAAAGCAATAAAGGAAAATATTGATCGATGGAGCAAAAGTAATAAAAATAATTTTCCATACCCAATAATAAAAAAAATTTTAAAGCAAACAATAAAATGAGTATGCTTGAGCCAAATACATTAGAAAAACACAGGTAACATTCTTAAGATGAAGAATTTGAACAAAGTAATAAGAAAATATTATAAGTACAATGGACATATAAAGAACGAAAAAAAGACACATCATGATGTGAAAAATACTAGTGGCAAAAACTGTTAGTCATAAGTGACATATACAAATTTATGCAACAAAAATATTTCAGAGAGAGGAGGGGATGGTTCCATTCACTCAGTACCCCAACACCAGAAAAGCCTATGTCGAAAAAAAATATGAGAAATTATATTGTTACATGGCAAGACAAAACACCCTTAAGAACAGACTTCCACACAATACCTGATAAAGGAGATGTTACAAAGTTTTGTTTTCATTTGTACTTTGTTGCTATTTTTCATAGAGATATGCTAATTTGGAACCTGAGTGATTTGGAGGGATGAGTTTTAGAAGGGGAGGGGTGAGGTACAAGTTAGGGCTTGGGTAAAACAAGGTTTCAAGTTGTTGGGCTTTCCAAAACTGTAATTTTTCTGAAACATTTTGTAATCTTGTCTTTCAAGAGCCAGTAGTGGCCTTAGAGCTCATTTTTGCAAGTTTGTAATTTTTTACTTTATTTTCCAGCACTGAAGGGATGTGATGCTTTGAGACAGATTATGTGTGCTATGATCCCTCAGGAAAATGGTTTTCTAGGAGGTACTGTATCAGACACTCTTGACAGTTCACCTTTACCCCTGGATCACATGAGTTAATCTAGACTTGTGGACAATCCCCAGCACCCTCAGACTTCTCATATGAAGCACTTGCCTCATATTCTTTATTCTTTAAGATTCTTTATCTGAGGACTTTCTAGCTCACATGTCCCCAGGACACACTTTAATCA
Source organism: Phacochoerus africanus (assembly GCF_016906955.1). Taxonomy (NCBI): domain Eukaryota; kingdom Metazoa; phylum Chordata; class Mammalia; order Artiodactyla; family Suidae; genus Phacochoerus; species Phacochoerus africanus. The sequence continues at coordinate 89,120,505 of NC_062553.1, forward strand.
ATGGGTAAAGGAAGTCCCAGTCTTCAGTGTCTAGTGGCACAACTGGAATTAATTTCCACACATTTTCTCAGTTCTTCATGGAGCTCCCAATATTGCTACTCAAGATTGGAACATTGCTGCATGACCATTCCAGGTCTTTCACTTGTCCTGAATACCTGCACAGACTCTACCTTTATTCTTTTAATTAAACATTACTTTTTGTTTTTGTTTTTGTGTTTTTGAATAACATGGTCTCTCTGTATTACCAAGGCAAGGTACTTCACTCTTTAGCTCAAGTTTCAATTTTTTTTTCTTTTTTTTTCTATTTTCCTTTTTTAGGGCCATACCCACAGCATATGGAAGTTCCCAGGCTAGGGACTGAATTGGAGCTATAGCTGCTAGCCTGCACCACAGCCACAGTAATGTAGGACTTGAGCCACATCTATGACCTACACCATAGCTCATGGCAAGACCATATTCTTAATGCATTGAGTAAGGCTAGGGATCGAACCCACATCTTCATGCATACTAGTCAGTTTCATTACTGCTGAGCCACAACAGGAACTCCCTCCATTTTCAAATTTTTATTAACAAAGATAAAGTAACTGTATCAAGAGTCACTGTAAAGGTTAAGTTAAAGTAAAATGTTTAGATCCATTTACTAAAACTAATAATTATAATAGCAGTGATTAGTATTAGTACCAAATTTATAGTTACTGTGAGTGGTGTGATTAAACTTTCCTGCAGATATTTTGACTCTATGAAAAAATTTCCCATTTCCCTAACCAAAAATTTCAGCCTTTAACCATTTACCATTAACCACTTTTAAGAGTCTGTTCAAAATATACCTTAAAAAGTGCCATGTTTATTTTCAAGGTAATTACTTATCATTTTCTTTTAAACTATAATTTACAAAATAAAAACTCATATCATATATTAAGTGCATTCTTTGACAAATTATCCCAAAGTGCACATAACTATGACCCCCAAACCCAGATAGAGACACAGTATATTGTTCACTCCTCTCTTTGAACCTTCTCTTATAACAATCTCCTTCGAGGCAACCACTCTTCTAACTTTGTAAAGGATAGATTGGCTTTACCTGTTTTATACTTTATATTAATTATAACATTAATATGTCTTTTTTCTGCCTTCTGTTATTAAATATTGTGTTGGTGAGAGATTTATCTACATCATTGATGTTTGTAAGGTTGATGTTCGACTTCAAGTCCTCTTTGAGGAGACAGAACTCAAAGCCTCTGGCCAAGACAAGAATTACCAGACCTTTATCATCACTCCACCTATCTCATTGTAATGCCCCTGTACTACCTTGACCAACCCGTTCTACTCCTTCCTACCCCCTACCAGGAGTGTGACCCACTTCTCATCTCCCGGCAACAGGGGTCTTATATGTGCCTCCAACAAACCAGCAAGTATATTGTAAGACCCTTCTTTCCCCAATCAATCAGCAGGTCAGCAGGTGTATCCTGAGACCTCTCCTCTCCCTGGGCTCTAAAAAGAGACATGACCACAGGCCTAGGGTTGACTCTCCCTGATCATTATGTTGTTGTCCCACTTTGCCAGCAGCACCTCTTATCTCAAAAATCTGTTCTTTCTCTTCACCTCACTATGCTGGAAAATTCTTTTTTTTTGGACCCATATGTATAGACCACAACAGCTGATGCTAAATTGTATCCAAAATGTATTAGAAGCTTAAGTGTCAGGATCCAGACTTTTACTTGGATCCCCTTGAATACCCAAGGTATACCATACATTGAGAGATGCTTAGTAAAAGCTTAAATAAATATTTTGGCTCATTGTTTCTCAAAATAATAATTCCTCACAAAACTTTTTTACCTTCCTGCATAATCACACTAACCTATCATTTGCTTGTGGTCCTCTTCTATAAATTACCATTGCAATCTTCCCAAATCTACTTTCTGGCAAATATTTTTACATAATTATGCATATTTAAATATAGATTTATAAAAGAAAAAATGTAAAATATTCAAAGCCACCCATTAGAGGCAATCTAGCTTGTAACAACTGGTATCATGCTTTAACTGAATTCTATGTTAATTTTAACTTGATCACAGATATTTTTACAATTCAGTGGAATTAACTCTCAGTATCATGGGCATCATTGAATCATCTTTTGTGTCATCTCTCTCTTTGCCTTTACTGGATCAAATATGTAGATCATGTTCTTTTTATTCATACTATTCATCACCTTTAATTGGAATTTTTACCTGATTGATTAAAAGACATAGGGAAAATTGGTATTTTTTTCAAGTTTCTTCCTTGTAAATGATTAGACTTTCCTTTGTAGAGGACTACTTTTAAAAGTTCATTCCAATTTTGCATTATGGACTTGATAGATTTCTCAATATGTTTATCTGTTGCTTCTTAAAATACTTTTTAAAAGTCCGTACTGAACTTTACAAATAAAAATTGGAGAGAGTCAATGAAAGGGGGAAAAAAAAACTACAGCAAATAGACTGCAGTTTTTAAAGAAAAGTAAAAGTAAAACTATGTGGCTGAGGGACAGTTATTTCTTTTTTGTTATTGTTCAAAAGAAAAGAGAAATGTTTGAAGTAAATGGGAGATATTTTAGTTTGCTGTGAACATAACAAATACACTACCCACCAGTCTGTTACAACACAGATGAAGTTAGTTCAAAGAGACAAGGAGAAAAAGTACCATTAAGTTTTCATAACTTTGCTACCAAACTAATATCCCAAACACCTGGTGAACTTGCATATTTGAAGAAAGGTAGAAAGAACTTCTAAAAATGAAACAGAAAACGTCTGATTGCATGCAGGTGTGGCAGCTATACTCTGAAAAATATGTGATTTTTAAAGTGCACAAATTGCTTAGAAATTAGGTTATCATTACTTAAATCATTTGGAATATTCTAGAAGCTCAAAACATTACTCAGGTAGCTGAAAAAAAAATCCTTCTTTGAATCATGTTTACTGATTCTTTTAGCTCTACCTTGAAAATAATATAAAAGTTTGAACTTTAGGATCAAATCACAATGTAGACAATGTTTCTTTTCTTATTTATGAATTCTGGACAAGGAAATTTTTTTTTAAGTTGAGGAACTCTCTATATGCATAATATCTATTTATGAACCATACTGAAGAATGTAAAAATGGTAATGTTTACTTATTTTATCAGTGAGGAAAATAATTGCTTTTGTTTTGTTTTGTTGCTCATACCTAGAATTTTCTACAGCCATTAAGCACATTGGTGTTAGCTACCTTCCGAGAATTACCCATGTCAATGGAGCTTTTCCATGTTTATATTGAGCCTGAAGTTCAAGATAATTATTTCTCATTTCTAATGTATGTGTTCTTTTTATCTTTATAGGGGCAACTGTTCTTTGAAATACCTTTGAAATGCACATAGATTTGAACTTCAAGTAACTAGCGTTCCCCTTAACTTATTTCTCCCCAAATCAATATTTCAAAAATAAGGAGAACTTCTCTTTAAATATTGACTGCTTGTTTGAATGTCAAATTTAGTGGACTTTCTGTTAAGATCTTTCCAGTCAGATGCCTGCAAAAATTTACTTTGGTTACAAATTATTCATTTTAAGTATCTTGTTCCATTTCCTATATCTACCAGCTTTATATATGTGAAAACACTTAGAAGGGGAGTTCCCATCATGGCTCAGCGGTAACAAACCCAACTAGGATCCATGAGAATGTGGGTTTGATCCCTGGCCTTGCTCAGTGGGTTAAAGGATCCGGCGTTGCTGTGAGCTGTGGTGTAGGTAGCAGATGTGGCTTGGATCTGGCTTTGCTGTGGCTGTGGTGTAGGCTGATGGCTACAGCTTTGATTCTACCCCTAGCCTGAGAACTTCCATATGCCACAGGTGCAGCTCTAAAAAGGCAAAAGACAAAACAAACAAACAAACAAAAAACACTTAGAAGTTCCCCCACCAGAAAAACAAATGAAAAAAAAAAATCATTAAGCAGTTTAAAACTTATTTAAAGAGTCACATGATATTTAAGAAGTGGATATAACAAATTCGTTTTCATTTTTTATTGTTTAGAAATCATTTTTAAAGTAGAGTCATCACCCTGAATTAATATATTATATCAACAAATGGTACAAAAACATGGTTGTGTTCGGTAGCTCATCTAGGCAGCTCTGGCTCTCATTCTCAGTAGAGAGAACTATAGAGCATTTGAGTTTTAAAAGAAAAAGTGTTCCCATGGAACACTGCCTTATGATTATGAATTTTGAGTTGGTTTAATGAAGCAGTGAAACTTTGTTCTAAATGTTTTTTGTTTTCATAAGGCTAAATAAATCCCTGATTAAATTTTGAACTTGGGTTCAAATCGAGTCTTATGTCTCAATTGATTTCACAGTGGTGTGTGTGTGTGTGTTTACTATGAATTAACAGAAGAATTCCACACATTATATTACTGGGTTACTCTAATTCAGGAGAAGGATAATCTTTTCTTGAAATTAACAGATACAGTACTGAATATATCTAGTGTATGTTAACAGAAGTCCAGGCACTGATAGAAATATCCAGCCTTATAAAATTATCATCTTATTTTCACTATCTTATTTCACAAATAGCTTTGTTATTTTTTTAAAATAACTTACATACAAATTATCTATCTCAAAATTGTGAGGATTAAATTTAAATAACTCAGTATAATGTCTAACATAATAAAAATAATACTCAATTTAAAAATATTTTATAGTGGCTTCCTGTGATTGTTTTATCATAGTTTTAAAAACTCTCTTAAATCATTTTGGAACCAATTTTTTATTGAAATTTATGATTCTAAAAAAAGAAGGGTGTTATCATGTGTGTATTTTGTACGTATTTTGCAGCCAAGCATTTGGGGGGGTGCATTATAGGTATTTAATAAGTATTTGTACAGATGAACAATAGCCCCCAAATTGTTTAACGTCTACTATATTCTTGCTCTAGAACGAGAAAGATTTACATCCTTTGAGGAAGTGCTCATGTTAGCATGGATCTGGTCATTGTGATTCCAGGAAAAACCACCAACACTTAACAAAAATAAAGCTAATTTATTAAAAGAACTGAATATCTATTGCCTCACCATTGACTGTTTTTTCCAAGATACAGAATGTTTGGAAGATAACTGAGAATAGAGTTATTATGCTACCTATTAGTTCAAAGATTTAGAAATGCATATTTGCAAGAAGTATTATCCTGTATTTGCCGAATACATGTAAACAAAATATATTTAGCAGTCTATTGGGAAATGTGACAGCCTTTAGTATATCTTGAACAAACGCTGATGAACTAAAGCATGTTTTTGATACTCTAATATTATTTTGAAGACACTGGCAAAAACATCTACATGTTTGTGATAAATTGTTTTTAAATATGTAGGTTTGTTCTGGACCAGAGGGTTTTTTTGTGAGAGTTCTAGCAGGTAAAATTGTTAGAGAAAACTTTCAAATGATTATTATACCAGTATAATCTGATTAGACCTGTTGGTGCTTCAATGTCCTATATTTTTATATATGTGGAAAATAAAACACGAAAGCATTTTCAAAAGATTCCTTTCTAAAACATCTATGCCTAAGCCATAGACATTTCGAACACCTGAACAGAGCCCTGGTTTTGTTTACAAAGGCCCTCCCTTTGTTGTTGAGCAACAGATTTCAGGTGGTGTATTTCCTGGAGAATGAGATTGTAAAAAACCCTCAAAAAACCCCAAAACAAGTCTAATATTTTCAGCATTTTAGTTAGTATTTTTTACTTGGTGCTCTGTCCTTGTCTTCCACATACACAGCATTTGCGAAATGCCTAGAGGGATAACCGCGTGCAGTGTGTTAGCCTCACTTCTCTTTGATTTCTTTTTCTCAGGGATCCTGCCCCTCAATTCTTCCCTGCTTGGATGACTAGCTTGTTTTTTCAAAGTCCCTCCCTCTACTTAAAAAAAAAAGTCTAGCTTTCATAGTTATACTCAGTTGGAGGCTTAGTTTGATATAAGTTACTCCAAATAGCCTTCAGAAGTCAACCGGAAATATAATTTTCTTTTCACGCTAAATGTATAGGTTTTTGTATATCAGGGCAGGGCAGTTAAAGTGAGCTTTCTGGTAAGATGCTGATTCTTTAGGGCCAATGGCAAGGTGAGAGCAGTCATCTGGACTGTAGTTCTAGACTCTGGAAAAAATTTTAATTTTATCCCTTCCTCAAATGTTCTTATAAGGTGAATATAAGTTTATAACACTATAGAACTTTTAGGGAAGGTCCTGATACTTTACGGAAAAAAAATCTACTGTTACCTCCCAAATCTGTAATGTCTCACTCTATTGCACGAGTTTTGTTCTCTGGAGGACATGGGCCTTCCAAGTCTCTAGGACACTTTCATAGCCACTTTTCTTCTATAAGTTGAAATCCTTAGAGACACACTTAGGCCAATATTCTAGGACCTAGAACAAAATTTCATTTCCTTAAATTTTATAAAGATATCTATTTTTTCTTTCTTTTAGTATCATATATTTATATTGATAGATTACTTAATACCAATCCTTTAATAAAAGCCTCTGATTTTAATAATGTTTCTGTGGGAGGAATATGCAATCTATTTTACAACAGTTTGCTTCAGTAATCATATTCCTGAAAAATATTAAATGGGTATTTACACATATTTTAATCTATAAAGATAATTTTAACCATATATTCATATATATGCCATATTGAAAATATAAACTAGATATATATAAATATATCATAGGCCTAAATACATCACAAAAACACTATAGTGCATATATAGCATACCAGGAATCTTATCCATGTTATATACTCAGTCCTAAGTATTATTTCATAACTTTTGCAGAAACCTGTTAGAATTCCATTTCAAAGAATCCAATTTGGCCCATAAACACACCCAAGGGCCATCCCATTCTTAAACACTCTTTTCCAGATCTAGTTGTGTAATGCTGCCATGTTAGAATGAGAGATTATTCCTACATTGTTAAGTATTTTAAGTTTTTCAACAAATATTTGAAGTTTGGAGCTTGAAAATACTTTTCAAAATTCATTAAAATTGTACTCAATATATACAAGTAAAACACAGGGAACTATACTCAATATTTTATAATAACCTATAAGAGAAGAGTCTTTTATCTATGTTATCTCTTTTTTTTCTTTTTTATTCTTTTATTTATTTTTTTCTACTGTACAGCATGGTGACCTAGTTACACATACATATATACATTCTTTTTTCTCACATTATCAGGCTCCATCATAAGTGACTGGACACAGTTCCCAGAGCTACACAGCAGGACCTCATTGCTAATCCATTCCAAAGGTAATAGTCTGAATCTGTTAACCCCAAGCTCCCAGCCCATCCCAATCCCTCCCCCTCCCCCTTGGCAACCACAAGTTTATTCTCCAAGTCCATGGTTTTCTTCCATATATTAGATTCCAGGTATAAGTGATATCACATAGTATTTGTCTTTCTCTTTCTGACTTACTTCACTCCATGAAGTAAGTTCCATCCATGTTATTGCAAATGGCATTATTTAGTATAAGAGAAGAATCTTAAAACATATATATATAAATGAAGCAATATGCTGCACACCTGAAACTAACATGGCATCGTGAAACAACTGTAATTCAATAAAAATTATCTATTGGATGAATAAAAATTATATTTAAGAAACACTCATGAATATCATATGTTTAAATAGGGTTTTAGATGTAAAAAACACCTATGACTACTGGACAAAAATTAGTCCTCTATCTGCTGCTCAGACCTGCTTGGCAAGCCAGAATAACACTAAGTCCTCTCAAAAGAGACAATGACATTTAGAGACTGTATACATTTTTATACATAATAAGCATCCATAATTCAAATTACACATGAAAAGTATGTCATAAATTCAAAAAATGACTGAAGAAAGTTATTTATTAAAAATAATATAATGATTTTGAAATATAAAAATATTGAAGTATTGGGTATAGATTTTTTTAATATAATTTAAAAATTCAAAAAAAAGATGAAAAAAGATGAAAAAAGAATTTTGCTAATGTGCTTTCTGAAAATAATCAGCCATGACTCATCAAAGTAAAAAACACAACAAATAAAATTAAAAATCTGTGTACTATACGGAAGTATAATAAACTAGAAGATAATTCTGAAGAAACTCCAAATTGAAACATGATGAAAAAGGAAAGAGAGTTCTCTTCACAGTTCAGCAGAGGATGTGGGTTTGATGTCTTTCCTCACTCAGTGGGTCAAGAATCTGGTGTTGCTGTGAGCTGTGGTGTAGGTTGCAGACTTGGCTCAGATCTGGCATTGCTGTGGCTGTGGTATAGGCTGGCAGCTACAGCACTGATTCAACCCTGAGCCTGGGAACCTCCATATGCTGCAAAGTGCAGCCCTAAAAAGCAAGAAAAAAAATAGGAAAAGGATGAAAAACACAGGAAAGTGCATTAGACATTTGAGCTTTAGTGAATGAGTCTAACATGTAATTGGAGTCCTAAAAAAAGAAAAAAAAAAAACTGGGGTAGAAGTAATGTTTAAAGAGATAATGTTTGAAAATTTCTGAAACTGATGAAAAAATACTACTCCTCACATTCAAGAAACTTTATGAATCCCAAGAATAACAACTGCAAAGAAATCTACATCTAGGCACAGCATGGTGAAACTACTGAAACCTAAGACAAAAAGATAAACTTATTAGCAGATAGATAAGAGTCATGTTATCTTCAAAGAGCAACAATAGAACAAGAACTAATTTTTCAAAAATATGGTATAAGTAGAGCTCAATTCTATTAGACAACTCTGAAAGACAGTTTAGAACATATCTCAGAGTTTTTCCAAACAAAATGTGCAGTAGCTAAACATTGGATTATTTATCAATTCCTTTATTCTTTGGCTCTCAAGCAACTACCTGTAGAGGCTCACTACTAGAAGTCCACTGCTGTACAGTGTTGATTACATGGGATTTAATTTGTATGTAGACTTTTTAAAATGACAATACATAGCATGAAATTAGGGAGGGTACAAATGGAGGTAAAGGTAAAGTGTCATAATAGTCTTATATTGTCCAGAATATGGTAAAAGTATAATTTAAGATAGTCTATAATAAGTTTGCAATAACAAAAACATTAAATAATAGATTAAAATAATGATAATTTATGAAAATAATAATAAAAGAATTATAGCTAATGAGCTAATAGAGGTGCAGAATCAAACAATAAGAAATGATTATCCCTGGAGTTCCCATCATGGTGCAGCAGAAACAGATCCAACTAGGAACCATGAGATTGTGGATTCAATCCCTGGCCTCGCTCAGTGGGTTAAGGATGGTGTTGCCATGAGCTGTAGTGTAGGTCACAGATGCAGCTCAGATCTTGCGTTGATGTGGCTGTGGCTGTGGCTAGGGTGTAGGCCAGCAGCTGTAGCTCTAATTATATGCCTAGCCTGGGAACTTCCATATGCTGTGGGTATAGCCCTAAAAAGCAAAAAAAAAAAAAAAAAAAAAAAAGGAAAAGAAAAGAAAGAGATGATTATCCCAAAAGGAGTCAAGAAGAAGAAAAAAAGGAACAGCTAATTCAATTGTAGATGGAAATTGTAGATGGTAGATTTAAACCCACTTTTATTATGTTAATGTAACTGGCTAAATATTACAATAAAAGACATGACGGGATTAAGAAAAAACATTACAACACCAAAATAAGAATGAGAAACCCAACTGTAGAGAAGGCATAAGTATAAGAACACAGAATATTAAACTAAAATATGAATAACAACTTTACTATACAAAGACTGACCCAAAAGAATGGTAGTATAGTCATACCCATAAAATAGACTTTACAGCAAAATGTATTAGTAGAGATAAAAGTGACATTGTATGAAATCAAAACCACTATAAATTATTTACTTGACAGCTTCTTAGGAGGCAATTATTGATACCCTTGAAATAAAAATCTTTTCTAATGAAATCAGAAATATGCTATTAAATTGGCAGAACATTGTAAATCAACTGTAATTTAAAAATTTAAGAAATTTAAGAAAAGAAATGCACTATTAGCTTTCAACAATGAATAGGGTGATATATAAATTTTGAAATAAATCTTTAGGAGTTCCCGTCGTGGCTCAGTGGTTAATGAATCTGATTAGGAACCATGAGGTTGTGGGTTTGATTCCTGGCTTTGCTCAGTGGGTTAAGGATCTGGCATTGCCGTGAGCTGTGGTGTGGGTTGCAGACACGGCTTGGATCCCGTGTTGCTGTAGCTCTGGTGTAGGCCAGCAGCTGCAGCTCCGATTGGACCCCTAGCCTGGGAACCTCCATATGCCACAAGAGCAGCCCTAGAAACGGCAAAAAAGACAAAATAAATAAATAAATCTTTAAGAATACATATTTGTTCAGGGAGCTGCAAAGACATATTCTGATTGACATACACTATAAATGAAGAAAACATTTTCTATTTATTAACCATATTGGACTACTTGTATATAGTTCATTAATTTAACAAAATCGTTAAGCACGGTATGTTGGATGTGGGTGAGAAAAGACTCAATGGGGAGACATGATTCATTATTTCAATCAATTCTATATCATTACACTTAGACTTCTTGTCACTCTTTACTTGCCATTTACCTTCTTTCCTGTCACACATGCCTCCCAAATGCTTACACTAACGATTCTTCCGATCATTTACCTTCCGACAGCAACATGCAGATTCATGAACTGCTGGATAAAAGATGCAGACTCTGTGACTGTGAATTCACGATATTCAAACTTAACTGGCTCCTCACAGCTGCCAGAGGATTATTTATCAGTCTTTCTCATTTGCCACAGTTTATTTAAAGTAGTCATCACTCTCTTCTGAAGGGCTTTGCTAAATCTGCCACTATTACTTTTAGAAGTAGCAGGCTCTCAAACTGCAAAGGATATTGAATACAGAGATCTTCACTAATTTTCTGCCACACAGCTTGCATGTGGAAGCATCTTTCCTCTACCTTTCTTGGTAGAATCAAAGAAGCATTTCTGTAGCACCAGGTTAATCCCTGTAATGATATTCTAGAACTCATTAAACTCTTCCTTCTTAATGACTTCATTCCATCTTTTATCTCATCTGACAATGATAATCAACCTCTTGTTTTGGTTGGTTTCATTTTATCAACATTTAAATAATTTCATATTAAAAAAATTGAAAAAACCTCCACCACTCCAATACCCTTCCTTAGCAGTTGACTTTGTTTAAAGATCTTGAAGAAAACAAACAAAAAAAGGTTTCCTTCACTTCACTCCCCCTTCATTCTGCAATACATTGAAATCTGACATCTGTCCCCATCACCAAATTAAATACCTCTCAATTAAATCATCCTCATCTACTGCTTAGTAGTTTTGTGTGCTTGTGTATATGCATATAATTATCTTACTTGGTGCCCCGCAAGCATTTTATATTTTATATTACTGACCATTTCCTCTTTGTAATAGTTTCTTCATCCCCTTAGTTTCTATAACCATTTTATTTTAGAAATTTACTTTCCTCCCTGGTTTCTTCATCCTTGTATTCTTACAAGCTTTTCCTTTTATGTCTAACCTAGGCTTCAGCTTGTGGCAACACTGGATCCTTAACCCATTGAGCAGGGCTAGGGATCTAACACATATCCTCACAGACACTATTTTGGGTTCTTAACCCACTGAGTCACAACAGGGACACCTAGAAAATTAATTTTTATTGGGCAGGCAAAAGAGAGTGTTAAAAGATTTTCAGTATTGTGTAAAATTCAAGAGTAGGGTCTAGTTTGATATCTCCTAAAGTGTTACCATAAAAAATTATACAGCACAGAATAAGTTTGGAAAGTTATGTTCATTTTTGTACTCAACTCTAATTACCTTTAGAGATTCACGATAAACAAATATTCAGTTGTTTATAAGACATCTGAGTATATTGAAGTCCGAGGGAATTTCTGTAGTAAAGAAACTAAGTTTTTGTTTTTGTTTTGTTTTTTGTCCCTTTGCCATTTCTTGGACCGCTCCCGCGGCATATGGAGGTTCCCAGGCTAGGGGTCCAATAGGAGCTGTAGCCACCGGCCTACACCAGAGCCACAGCAATGAGGGATCCGAGCTGCGTCTGCAACCTACACCACAGCTCACAGCAACGCCGGATCCTTAACCCACTGAGCAAGGGCAGGGATCGAATCCGCAACCTCATGGTTCCTAGTCGGATTTGTTAACCACTGCACCACGACGAGAACTCCGAAACTAAGTTTTTTATTTAAGTTTTTTAAAGTACTTTTTACAAAGCTGTTTACAGAGCTAATTTACCTTGTTCCTTAATAAATATTTATATCTAGCAGAATTATGTGATTTGCTATAACAAAATTTTGACATGTTGACCCCCTCCAAATCACATCAATTGGCAGATAAAAAGTACTTAATCCTTGGAAGTTAAATATTTTCCTAAGATACACACTTAGCAGTTTAGCCCATATGAAAAATAAGATGCCCTTACTCCCATGGTCATTGCATCTCTTGCACCAATTTAACATGTATTAACAATATATTTCGTCTTAATAGTTTTAGATACTGATTTTACTGCACTATTCGCCTATATTTGAATGGAAGAACTAAGTCTATATCAACATACAAACATAATGTATACCAGTGAAATAATTACTATTCTTTTATACAAACAAATTTGTATAAATACACATGAACTGATCATTTCATCTATAGGGGAAAAAGCAGCAGTAAAATTGATCATTCTTTTCTCATTAAGGCTACATGATAAGCTGTGAAGTGCTATTAATGAACTTCCAACAGATTATCTTCATTGTGGCCTTCTGAAAGCTTTTAGGATCTTATGAACATATGCTGCATTATAATTCGTTCCAAAAATTGTTATAAATGTGGGTACTACATAAAAACAACCAGTTACACCAACACACTTACAAACATTTATTTTCATGTGGCTATTTGATGTCAGCAAAGGAAACATATATAAAATTTCTTCTAAGTGGCCATTTCTTAATGCCTTAATTGGATGGGAACATCTAAAAGAATGAAAGAGGACTTCCCATCATGGCTCAGCAGTTAACGAACCCGACTGTTTTCCATGAGGACTCAGGTTTGATCCCTGGCCTTGCTCAGTGGGTTAAGGATCTGGTGATGCCGTGAGCTGTGCTGTAGGTCACAGATGTGGCTAGGATCCCTCATAGCTGTGGTGTAGGGCTGGCAGCTGTAGCTCTGATTCGACCACTAGCCTGGGAGCCTCTGTATGCCATGAGTGCAGGCCTAAAAAAGCAAAATAAATAAAGAAATAAATAAATGAAAGGACATAAATAAAGAAACAATGAACATGGAGTTCCCGTCGTGGCGCAGTGGTTGATGAATCCGACTAGGAACCATGAGGTTGCGGGGTCCCTGCCCTTGCTCAGTGGGTTAACGATCCGGCGTTGCCGTGAGCTGTGGTGTAGGTTGCAGACGCGGCTCGGATCCTGCGTTGCTGTGGCTCTGGTGTAGGCCAGTGGCTACAGCTCCGATTAGACCCCTAGCCTGGGAACCTCCATATGCCGCGGAAGCGGCCCAAAGAAATAGCAAAAAAAAAAAAAAAAAAAAAAAAAAGAAACAATGAACATGAATGTTCTACCAAGCAGCCTTCAAAGTAGTATTGTACTTAAGCAATATGGACCCTTGTAACAAATCTAATGAAATGGATTGAAATAATTACATACCCTATCATCATGAAAAGAGTTCTGCTGTATTGTCACAGAACAGTGAAAGTGCTTACCTAAACCAGGAAGAATTTATTGGCCAGATGTAGAAAATTCCAACTATTCTCTTACTTTTGGAAGACAGATGACAATAAGACAAAGCAAACTTCAGGCAAACACCAAAAAACACACACAAAAAATAACGCCTGCTTAAGGCAGCAGTAAAATTAATTGGGGTCTGAGTATGGATGTGGCCCCATTCTGCTCATTTTCTGTCATATTAGTGTTCCTTTAAATTGATCCTTTTTATCACCACCCTCTGAGTGCTGGTAACACAACCATCATCCAGTATTGCAAATGAACACTTAACGGGCTCTGATACTAAATCTATAGTTAATTGACTTCTTATATCATTGCAAGGGGGATTGCTCAAAACCAGATTTACTTTTGAATGGTATTAATTTATATCATGTCTTCATTAAGAACATTATGGCCCTTTTAATCACCTTTACCTCTCCTCTTCATCTGCATTCTCTCAGGCTTATATTTTCATCAGATTTTCCTCCTCATTAAAATGACTCTTGACTCTGATTCTTATCACATCAAATCGAAATCCTGCCTGATTTTCATGGCTCCTCATGTACATCCTATGGCTTGTCAGACTTCACCTCACTATGCTCTCTGATATGTCCATGTGCCTTAACCAAGTGGTTCGTTTCAGCTGAAATTTGTACTAACTTTCCATTGTCCCCCATGTTTATGCTTTGCATGCTTCTTCATTTAGGGGGAAAATGGTTTATTTCCCTTTTCCTTATCTAAATTTTTACTCTCTTCCAAATTTTGTCCCATTGAAATTGCCTCTCATCATTCTAGAATTTATTTATCTTACCATCCCTAATGTTCTGTAGCATTTTTGATTCTTCAACATAAATCACCCTCTAAAAACATGCTGTGAACTTTGCTATTTATTTCATGTGTATTGTTTTTACTTCTTTAGACCAACTTGGATACTTTTTAGGTTTGGGTTAATATCTTACACTTCCTTGATTTATCTTTTACACACTTCCATTACATCTAGCATAATGAAGAGAAAATAGTGTGTGTTCAAAATCGTGTTGATTGATTGATTGAAATAATTGCATAGCATCAGGTTGTTTTTGTCATTAGATGACAGAATCGAGTTTTGGAGATCCAGTTAAATGCCTGCCTATCAACTTGCCAAGAACTGATGCAATTGGAAGTCATCATCCTAAGAGTCAGACAACTCATTAACTTGAAAGAGACGGCCACATATTAAAAATTCTTTTTATGGATTTTGATGAAATGAATTGTTTGATTCAGGCTTGTATTAAGCTATATACACGATGTATCTAGAAATAACATTACTTTTTCAATGTATTAAAAAATGTCACTCATTTTCCTAGTGTTGTAATCTTAGTTTGCTATTAAAAAGTTTAAAAAAATATCACACGACTTTAGCCAAAGCCATTTTCTGCATAGTACAGAAGTTAGGATGATTTTTAGGGGAACTAAAAAGTAGTAAGCTTATAGAGACAATTATATTCCTCGTTATAATAAAAATCCACATAATTTAGCTTAAAAGGAATTGGATCAGCACTTCATGTTTTCTAAATATACTTTGATTTCTTTACATATATAACTTTTAAAAACTCTCTATATAAAATAGGGTGATCAACTATGAGTTTCAGATGAAAGGATGATCACAAAACCTGACCATATCTTTCAAAACATATGAAAAAAAAATTAGTAAGTCTAAATTTTTACTATGAAATTTTATGTTTCATAATTATTTTTACATTTTAAGGTAAAACAGCATAATGAAGACTGACTTTTCATTTGATTTTGAACTTTTTTAGTGATGTGTCTTCTTAATTCTCAAAGATTTGCCTTCCCACTAATTTAACTTTATTGATCCTTTTAATCCTTCACTGTTTTATTTTTGCTTTGGGAAAAGTTTTCAGTTTTTAGCCCTTTATCTTCCCACATACATTTCTTTTCTCTGTGAAGACAAATGTAGCAAATTTCCCACAGTTTTAAAACATATCTCTTATTTTCTGTTTATTTTTTGTGTTTTTCTGATCCCCCACTTCTCCTCCTCACCTAACAAAACACTCCATGCTTGCTCTGTATTTGCCTCAGTAGATTCCGGAACATTATGTACACACACTCACACACTCAAGAAATGAGTAAGAGGCATCTTGTTTACCAGCGGTTTTCAATTATTAGTAATACATTTTACTTTTAAAATTAGGGCTTCATTCAATTTAACTTTTCTTTTTTTTGTCTTTTTTTTTTGTCTTTTTGCCATTTCTTGGGCTGCTCCCGTGGCATATGGAGGTTCCCAGGCTAGGGGTCAAATCGGAGCTGTAGCCACCGGTCTACACCAGAGCCACAGCAACGTGGGATCCGAGCTGTGTCTGTGACCTACACCACAGCTCACGGCAATGCTGGATCCTTAACCCACTGAGCAAGGCCTGGGATCGAACCGCAACCTCATGGTTCCTAGTCAGATTCGTTAACCACTGCGCCACGATGGGAACTCCATTAATTCAACTTTTCTTAAAAAATAAAAAGAGAAAGGAAAGTATGCTTCCATCATGTGGTACTTTTGAAAGACTGTGTCCTTTGGAGGACTCACAGAAAAAGAAGGTGGTGAATGGAAAGATTAGAATTGGGTTTCAGACTTTTACACTGATAGACTGTCACACTCTTGACAAGCAAGCAGTTTGCTTTTCAGGTAGGCTTATCTTATGTGGTTTTTGTTGATTTAGAAGAGCCAGAGCCCTTATCTGTTCAATGTTTATTTTAAAAGCCAAAGCTTCAATAAAATTGGCACTAGAGCTGATGAGAGTGTGTACTGATGGTAGGTGGTATATAGTAAAGTGAATATTTTCATTACAGCAAGTTTAATTGGGAGTCATATGAGCAAATGATGGTGTCAAGTTGTGAGGAACCCCAGCCCTCTGTTGAAGAATGTTGAATAATTCCTGCTGTCTTAAGGCTAGTACTTCCTCTTGGAGCAATATGGGTCAGCACAGATCGATGCTATTTTTTGCTCCTTGGTGGTGATCCAAGAATATAAAAGGAGAACATCTGGATTTCTCTCAGTTCCAGCCATGCTGAAAAGCTCTCTATAGTGTGTGTTTGTTTTTATAGATTCATACACATTCTCCAAATGTGATTTTCCAAGGCAGCCACATTTCAAAACTGTGAACTTTATCTCATTAAGCGCTAAAACTAAACAAAACATCTTTAAGCTCCCATGTGAAGATCTGGTCCTGTGAGTCAAGTCACTTTTCAAAATACATGTTTCATGCTTGATGTAACTCTAATTCCCCTTCTTCCTGGGAATCATGACCTGACTTTGAGAAATACTCTAAAAATGTCTGTGTTCACTGTTTAATGATAATTAACAACTCTTAGATGGGTTATTTTTGCAGTCTTTGGAAAACACAAAAGCCTTTTTTTAAAAATTGTGAATGTAATAGGTCTTTGAAGCATTTGGCATCTCTGAAGTGTAAGGTAGTCATTTTATTCAGAGAAAAGACTGGAAAAACAGAGAAAAGTAACATAATCTTCACCTAATTGTTTAGTCAGTCAATCTCAAATCCAAAGAGGTAAAAAGAAGTCTTCTTAGGAAAAAAAAATCAAGCCTCAAACTCTTGGCTGATTTTACAAAGGTTTTAATTTATCTTTAAACAAGGAAAATCATGTAAGTTGAGTGAGTCTGTCACCAACATGACTGCCTTTTCCAAAAACTAAACAAAAATAACCTTAATATTGATAATGAAGTCACTTAGTAGGGTCATCTTTGGCTCCCTGTTGACTAGGTCAATGTGAGACAGAAGACACCAAGTTTAAATGGTTTATAACACATTTCCAAGTCCCTGAAACTGTGGATTCCCAGCTTAAATATTTTAATGTTTTAATATGAACTTAAATTTCTTTTTAGGTTTTAAATTCAGATCATACATCTAGAGAGAGCTAAATTTTAAATTTCTCCAAATACTCAGTCCATGTACTAAATTCATTATTAGCAATTTATAGGCGAAAAATAAGAATTAATTTTTCTAGAATACCTATATAACCTTTCCTACACCTAACACTTTTGCAGACTAAGATGATCACTGTCACTTAAACATACGTGACATCATTTCTTGTCCTCATCTCTTAAAAACAAGTACAGTATTTAATTTACTGTCTTCATTGTAAAACTTTTTCTTAATTTTCTTTCCACTCTAAGAATTCCATGATCATTTTATTTTATAAATTTGATTTTAATCAGAACAGAAAGGTGTTTCTAAGAGGAGGGAAATACCCCAGTTATGCTGTGACTGGAATTATGAGGTTCTAACTATCAACACTTCACCTGCCCCATGCCAACTGCATATGTTAACACAAGTCCATTTGAATCCTGCGTAACATCTTGGCCTGTTTGGTCCACAATTTCTAGCCAAACATATGGTGAGAGGCTTTGGAGGGGAGTCTTCGAGCTGGCAGGCTGCTGTTGATGTCTCTGGGATCACATGCCCCATTTAAGTCTGTGCAGTTCCAAATTGGAGCCTGAGCCTTCTCTACTTGCGCTAAAATGTGAGGAGGTCCAGATTTTTTATAGCTTCCAAGCCTCCCAGACAAGTATAATTATCAGCACTCCAAAGAGCTAGGAATACAAGCCAAATGCAAACAAATTAGGGAGGGACAACAGAGGAGCTACAGCTGTTGGGTCAAGCTGGGTGTAAAATGGTTTGTTATTTTCAGAAATCAGAGAAGAATGTCACCACAGTGAACTTTCTATGATAAAATGGACTTGCTCTTGGACACTTTTCTTTGTAACACTGGAGGAACTCAGCCTAAGAGGAGAATGGCTTTTCAACAAGTATGGATGTGGCAAAGATAGGCAAAAATGTAAATTTTCTGAAGAGGTAAACTTTATATGATAATTTGTAGATTGCAAATTTTCTTGGAGATAGGCATCACTGATAATTATGACAAATAATTATTTTAAAGTTTATATTCTGAGGCTAGAATTTGAAAGCCTATTAAATCAGAATTATAAATAACTGGAAATCTACCAGAATGAGAAAGCCTACTTGACTTTTTCTCTCAATTATATCACTTCCGAATGCAGATTATCTTATTTCATGTTTTTTTTTATTTTCTTATAAATCCATCCTAGCTTGTCTTCCTTTTTTCTTGAAACACTGCTTATATTGAATGACTTGCAAATGAAGGGCTTCACTCAAACTTCATTTTTTGTATTGCACCCCTTTCATTCTCTGGTTTGGAGGTATATTTTGTTCTATGATGTCTTTGATAGTTTCATTTCTGTTAGTGACTGGGCTTGCTGGAGTCCTGTGGAGCCAATCAGGCAATGAATGAAGCAGAGGGGAAGACCTTAGGAGAGGGAGAAAGGTGACAGTAAACTGGAGACCATGTTCTCCTTTGAAAGAAAGCTTCCACACTTCAAAGCTAGCTGAAATTTTGTTGTTAAATGGGAATGAAAACCCTAGGACTCACAAATAAACATTACAAAGATTCTCTATGATCTTTAAATGTTGACAAATTATGGTTCTTTATTTTAGGGAAGATTGATGTTCTGTACTGCCAATAGAATTCTTTGAACAAATCCCACTGAAGGCATTTAGCCTAAAGGCGGTCAATTTACAAACTTTACTCAAAGACAAACTATATCAGAATTCACTATTATAAAGTATTCAGACATTTGGATTTGTCCTAAGCAGGAAATTTTTTCTTCCAGGACCTGAAATTCTCTCCCTTCATTTCTAGAAGTTATTCTCCTTCATGCACACCCTCTCCTTGAGATTCAATGAGTAGCCCAATCCCATCAATTATACATTCCAAATAGCTCTTAAATCTCTACTGTCCTATTTCCACCATTGTTCTCCCCTAGACTATCATCCTGTAACTGGAATCTCACCTATTGATTTTTTCTAATAATATCTTATCCCCCATGCTCTACTTCCTGTCTTAGGTAGAATTTATTCTTTTGCTTTCTTAGCACCTCCTCCTCCTGACTTTTAGCATTATTAACCCTCTATTCCTTATTACTGTTTCCCTAGAATCAGGTCTAAATATCATCTACAAGCTCAGTATAAGAAATTTATAGTGGTGCATTTCCTAAGTTCGCAACATGAGTCCCACTATGGTGAGGAATTCAGCCTCAGCTATTCTTGGAACCCTTTCATCCCAAGGTTGTTGCCAAGTTTCTGAAGGACTCTAAAGCAGTACCAACATGTGGTAAGACCTCCTCAGTCACCTATCATTTTAGTTTATTGCTGAAATATTTTTAAATGAAAATTCTTTTTTAATGCATTCCCCTATTAAAAGACATTTTGGTCATGAAATACTCCTTTGCTGATGTCCATTTGATCCTTAGGTGTGGTTCCTCTGCTGCTTGTATCTAAGCCTGGGACAGGAGTGTCACAGAGAGGGCATGGCCCTCAGCGAGATTCCCAGAATTGGTCCATCAATGTAGACAAGTGTTTCTCAATTTTTTTTTCTTAATAATTTCCTCTACATAGTTACAACGTCCATCTGTTTTTATCCTTTGGGAGGCCATAATATATCATAATATGTAAGAGGTTTTTTTTTTACCATTAAAGAACCAATTTTTACTCTTTTTGTGCAACATCAACCTGGATAAATGCATGCCCCAGACCTACTAGGCAGCCATCCTTCATGGAGTTTTGCCATGTCCTTGAGGTCTGCTGAGGAAGAAAGTCCAGGATGTTCTAGGGGTCTAGAACAAGGTGTGTTTTTCCAGCCCATTCTCAGGCAGGATGATCTCCTTCTGGTGTGATGTAAGCACCTTCTCATGAACCTTCAAGGCATTTATCTTCTTCCTTCAAATGATCTTGTTTTTTGACAATATCCTTTAATGAACCATCAAAAGGAGATACCAAAGTATTTGCACAGACATTCTGTTTACCACCCCTTTTTTTTAAAGCAAGAGAAGGCCAAAGCATCATAATCCCCCAGTAGGTTAATATATATACATATATATATATATATATGTATATATAGATATAATATATAACCTCTCCCACTAAGTAAAAAAAAGTATATGTACACATAATATATATAAACAGTTTTATTGTATAGATTCACTTGACTCTTCTTATTTACTATACAAGATAAAGTAAATAAAATGTATATATGTGTGTGTATATACATCAAATGTATATATATATATAAAATATACACTTTAATACACACACACACACACACACACATTTGATTTCCTTTATCTTGTATAGTAAATAAGAAGAAGAGCCAGGTGAATCTATACAATAAAACTGTTTAAAACTGTACTTGTAGGTTTTTCTGTCAAATGTACATTGATTTCTTTCTATTAGACTATGTAAGCTTTGATATGGAAGAAATGATTTTTCTCATCCTTATAGAGCTTATAAAATTTCTGTCACATCATGTGCTTGATGTTCTTGAATAAAGAAAGGATCTAGGCCAAGGGTCAGTATATTAGTCTGCTAGGGTTTCCACAATAAAACCCACAGAATGAGTAGGTTAAACAACAGAAATTTACTTTCTCACAGTTCTGGAGACTGGAAGTCTAAGATCAAGATGCTAATGAAGTTGATTTCTGATGAGACCTCTCTCCAAAGTTGCACCTGGCCAACTTCTTGCTATGTCCTCACATGGCCTTTCCTCTGCAGGCTCAGAGGAGAACAAGAGCTTTGTGCTTCTTCCTCTTCTTATAAGGCAACAGTCATACAGGATTAGGGCCCCACCCCTATGACCTCATTCTACTTTACCTCCTTAAAAACCTTATCTCCAATATTGTCACTGGAGATAAGGTTTTTAAGCTTATACATATGTACAAAGCTTCTACATATGAATTTCGAGGGGACAGAGTTCAGTCCATAAAAGCTAGCAAAGAGTGGTGGTAAAGGGGCAGCAAAGTTTTTTAGTAAAGGGGGAAGATAGAAAAAATGCTTAGTGAGACTTTTATGCATTTCTGTTATTCCCATCTAGCACTCAGCATATGGAGAATATCCTAGAAATTCTGTATCTTTTTGCAGCAAGTGTTTTTGTTTGTTTGTTTGTTTGAGGAAAATCCCATGCTATAGACCAAGAGTTCTCAATCAAGGGTGATTCTGACTCCACAGGAAATTTACCAGCGTCTGGAGAAATTATCAGTCATCATAACTAGGTGGAGGAAAGGTGTGTTGCCTCTGGCATCAAGTGATTTGGGGTTATAGATGCTTCTAAACATCCTATAATGCCCTGGGCAGCCTCCAGGACAAAGAATTCTCTAGCCCAAAAAATTAGTATTACTGAATCTGAGAAACTATGATCCAGATCAGTCCAGGTTCTTCCTTTCTGTTAAAATTTGTTTTTCTGATGAGTGCTGTTTTAGGTAATTCTGCCTTCTACTCAAGTGGATTCACATGGCTTTGTACTGCTTAACTCTTTATCCACTTGTTTTCATATTAAAAAGTTCTGAGGAGAGACTATATTTAGGGTCCACTTTCATGTAAGCATATGAAATATTTGTAGGGAAGACATAGGAATGTTTGACAAGAAGCCATGGTTAGACTATGTCCCCTTGCCTGGTGACAAGTAGTAAATTCATCCAAGTTTCTATCAGCGTGCTGGGGCAGAGCCAGGTTTGCCTCTGGGGAGACTGGAAGTATTGGAATGAAAACAATGATTTAGAATCACCTGTCAATGCCTCCCCTCTGTGTTTTATTTATGGTTTTAGAATAGTAAGAAAAAATTAAGGATTCGTTTGTGGAACACATAAAGTGTATTTTATGAATAAAATACTGTAAAATATATCAATGTAAAAACCTAAATACAAATAAATTTGTACCTTCTTAAAAGAAAGAGAGGAAGGAAGGATGAAAGGAAGAAAGGAAGGAAGAGAAAGGGGGCAGGCAGGTAAGGAAGGAGGGAGGGAGGAAAAACATAATTGGTGAATAAAGATAAAAGCATGAGGTTTGAGGTAAGCAGGAGCAAATTCAGTTAGTCACTGAATGTAGTAAGTGGTATGACCTTGGACAAGTTTCTTACTTTCTTCTCTTTCCTTAGCTCAAAAATGGAGATAGTATTGTTATGGAAATCAAATGAAAATATATACAGAAAACATCTATCACTGTATCTGGGACATAGAAAATACTAAATACATGTGTAAAAAATAATGTTCGACAATCTGTAGAGCATAACTTCCTGGACGTAATAGCATGTTCAAAGATAAAGTATTTTAGGGCCAGGCAGAGCAGAGATATGATTTCTATGAATATATTTGTACTGGTAGCAGTAAAGTTAATAAAAATCTGTCCCCTCCTCTCCCCAAAGTAAGTCAAGAATTTTAAATGAACCCTCAATTCAATTTCTTCCACTGCCAGTTCAGCTTTTAAAATAAAATGTGCTATAGACAAATGCTGTTACTTTCTGCTACCACACTAGTCCAAGTCACCATCATCTGTCACCTAGGCAACACTGACTTCTGCAGGACGCATCAGATGATATAGAGCCCCCTTTTCTCTTCCAACTTAAAGAAAATTACACCATTTTAAAGGTATAAATCCAATGCCCTTTGCCTAAGATCTTAACTGGCTTTGGCATCTCACAAAAAATCCAGACTTCTCACCACAGTTCTCAAGGTCTTGCTTGATCTCAATCCTGATTTCCTATCCACTGTGCTCTCTTGTCCCCACCTTTGTGTCTCTCACTGTTCAGCCACAGAAGCTTCTAGACTTCTCTTCAAATGCACCACAACATTTCCTCCCTCAGAGGCTTTGCAAAGGCTCTTCCTCTTTGTAATGTTGACTTCTGATCCCTCCAGACTCAATTTAGAAGTCACCTAACTGCAGGACATTTTCTTACCTTCCTTCTCTTTTAGCATAGATCTTATAGCGTCGATCTCAAAATCTGCACTCTTTTTTATTTCCTTTTTCATTTATCACACATTGCATGTATATACATGTTAAATTGTTTACCTACATATAATTTGTTTCCCAAACAGACTATAACTCTATAAGGGGAGCGTTCATGTGTATTGTGTAGTTTGCAACCACATACCTAGAATTAATTACCATGCCTGGCAAAACATATTCAGTAAATATTTGAATATATGGCTGATAAATGAATGATGAACAATAGAAAATAGATTGAACAATAGATGAACAAGAGATTTCTTGAAGAATGTACGAAAATTTTCTTGGATTTTTGGGAGGCTGAGAAGGAGTACAATAAAAGTTTCACCACATCTTCAATTTCAAGTGTTGATTTAAATATTTTTAATAAAAATGCATGCACAGCAGCATAGAAAGGGGACTCTTGGTATTTCATTTCTTGAGGTCTTCTTGTTTTTTTACAGATAACAATGTATCTTGCACTCATTAGGTATTGAATACATTGTGGTTGAATTACAGATTGTCACAAAGAAAATGTTCTAGAAATACAATATGATTTTTGTTTACTTCTTATTCTCTCTTTTTTGGTGGCAAATATTTGTATGTGGCATCATATAACTTAGGTAAGATAGTGTTTAAATTTTTTAAGAACTGAAATATGAATTGTGTTGAAATAACATATTTTTAATATCAAAATAATTCTAAAAGTCCTAACTTCATATAGCTAAAAGCACTTTTGTCATCGTTGTCACATTTATTATTTAAAGCAAAACCCTATGGAACAAGTTTTATTATCTTTAATAAAAAATGAGGCACCGAAAGTTAAAAAAAATAAAATTCATTCAAAATCACATAGCTATGAAGAAATAGGGCCAGGAGAAAAATTCTAATCAGACTTTAAAATCCATGTTTATTCTTCTACATGACAGCTGTCTTTTCTATAAATGCATACCTTTCCTTGTAAATCCACATCATCTATGTATCACTAAAGAGAATTTTGCCATGGTTTTGAAATTAATAATTTGCTTTTTTCTATGCTCTGTCACATTTCCTTAAAGCCAGCTGAATGTCTAGACAGATTTTCTATGGGGCTATCAGTAGGATAATAACCACCATACACACACTTTGGAAAAAGTACTCTGGCCTCTCAGCTATTCTAGGTAATGTAGAACTCAGAAAAGAAATATGAGCCATAGATACTGCATTTGATGTGTATAAGTTGTATTAATTACAATTCTCCAAGTGTTTGTTGTTTGATGCTATATATAAATCACTGAATGAAGTGCTGTGCCCCATCCAAGAGAACACAAGCATGCCCAAGTGCTTGCAAGTGAACAGGGGAAACAAATCATAAATACATGGCATTTCCAGATAAAAGCACACATCAGTATATGGATATTAAAAAACCCCTGCAAACTACTGAAAATTGAGCATTGCTGTGGAAATTCAGGAGAGAGAGAAAGTAATGTAGATTGTCATGGGTGATATGGAATCTGAGTTATACTCTCTTGTATCTGTAGGCTATGTCTAGGCAGACGAGAGAGGAATCAACCATCTATGCTGGGGTATCATGTGAGTATCTCTTGTTGGGAACTCTGGAGAATTTACTTTAGAGTTTTATAAGTATGAGCAAGTAATAGACAAACCAATTAAAAGGATAATTAGATAATACCTACTATTAAATCACATGGGGACTGTTATAAACTAGAATTAGGCACTATTGTTAACTATTGTGTTATTGATATATTTTCAATGGGTACATATTGCTGTGCAATCCTGTACTTCTTGAGGTCAGTTTTCAGTACAGGGAGTCATAGAAACAAAGATAAACTACAAAGGGAAGGATAAGTGCCCATAAGACAAACATAGTCACTAGTTGCCTATCTATAAAATAACCACCCTTCACAATTTCAGTGTGTTTGTGGATCTGTTTCTTGCTGATGGTAGACTATTGTACACTGCTTATTTTACAGTGGGAAAATCATACAGATTGATTGCTGGGTGAAAAATGTCCACTTTGAAAACAATGCAAAATATCATAAAGCCAATGAAAATGCTGATGACTTGTTCAAACTTTCAGTATACATACGGAAATACACTTGTAATTCTCTACATTTGTACATGCAGAATAGGAAGCACACATATGTCATTTGTACATAAAGAAAAGATTACTGACATATTTACACAGTTTTATAAGTGAATGAAGAGCTTTATTTATATTTATAACAGATCATAAATGTCAGTGTTTACCTATCTCCCTTTTGAAGTTGTTAAATGCATTAAATGAAATAATATATGTAATCTATTTGGAAAGAATAGAAATAATTTGAACATCAGAAGAAGTGAACCTAATCTTTTATCCCGTATTTATATAAGAATCAGTTATTTGTTAGATGCCTGTGAGAGCAAAAGAAGACATAAGAATGCATCCCTTATTAATGCTCAGACTCATCTAAATAGTTACCAAAAAATAATTTGATAATCTGAGTCATCCTATTTGTAACAGAGTTAAATTGTACCCTGGTGGCCTTAAAGAGATACTGTTCATCCTCAATGACCCAACAGTAAGAAAAATAGAGTATGTGTGTAGATGAATAAGTTTATACATACATATGCATGTGTGTAGACTTATTCTTATCCTATGAAACCTGACTTAACTTTAAAGCACCTAGAATACTTGAAGTTACAACATTATTTCCTAAGTGCTACCTGTGTGTTTATAAATATTAATTCATGTAATTTATATAAGAAGCCATGATGTTGCTTCTACTCTCATCTTACCTATGGCATTTTGCATATGGCAGAGCTGAGGAACCAAAAGGTTAAGTAACACACATAAGGTTACAGAAGTAAAAAGATACAAAGTCAAACCCAGGCTTCTGGCTCCAGTGCCCACTCTTAATCACCAACCAGTTCTTTGAGTGGGTGCTTTTCTCTGAAAAGTGCTGTGATGAATTTGATTCCATTTTCTTCTTTTGTTACAGATTAAATTTAGGATTAAATGCTACTCTAAAAAACTGTTTGAATCTCAAAAGTCTTTGGCAAGTTTTTGGAGTTCATTTCCAGGGCCTGGTGGCTGATAAGTTTCTTTATAATGAGTTCTTTAATACGGTTCACTTTACTTAGGTGATAGCTACAGGGAAATATTATGACCCTGTTTCAAAGACTGATCTTTCTATTTAGCTTCATAAATTGCTTGGTGTCAGCAGGACATAAATACAATCTCTATGTAGGCTCTGTGGAAGCTGATATACTGAATAAATTTCCAACTGCCTTTTAGAAAATAATGAACTACAGGATTGACTTTTCTTCGGTATTTGTAGACAAGCACTGAAAGCAATATCATCAACCAACTCAGAGGTAAATAACCTCAAAGACTCTTTCCACACCACTCAGAGCTACAGTAAGAAATCTCGCTCCTCTGGGAGATTCTCAGGGATGAGGTAACCATAAGGGTCAGGGAAAGCTCAGCAATCACCCTTCCATTTCCACTGATGTTCTCTGCTATGCGGTGGCTCTTCCCAACTGCCCTCACCCTCCTCAAGTCATCAGTAACCTCACCTTTGTGGCAGGTAAAACCTCTCATTCTCCTCAGATAAGACCCTGAGGGTGACCTTTCATTTCCTACCTCTGTCTCTAACCTTTTTTGCATACAACGAATTTAGCACCTACTCTGCACATAAGGGAGGTATTAACTGTGGCTAAAACTCCCCCACATGCTAAGGATTCCATTTCTTTCTTTTGTCTTATAATGTGGCCATCAAATTTCCCTCCTTCTATTTTTTCACCACTTTACTTTTCACTAATTAATTCTTTTTCTTTAGCACATAAATATATTTCTTTTACCTCAAAAAACAGACTCCTCATCTGATAATGTAGTGTCCTCAGCCATCTCTGCGCTGGTAAGTTTATGATTTAACACGTTTATGCTTCTGGTAACTTTGCCAACATTTTCTATCATGGCTTCCTCTCTTCCCCTTGAATTTGGATTCCCCTACAGTATGCATTTTTTTCTGAAATCTTCAGTGAAATGGCTTAGCACTTAGAGCTGCTTCATTTTCAAAGATTTTCACTTGTAAAAATTCCACTTTCTAAATTCCTTCTTGACTTCAATTTTGTCCTTCTTTCAAAATCTTTCAACTTAGGCTGAGATTAAGTTTTAGTTCCCATTTCTTCTGAGACACCTCTTTCTAGAGAGTATATTTAAGTTGATAGAGTGAAACAAAACATACTATACAGATTGACTCTCAAACCTATAAACTTTATTTCCTATTGCAGCTAATAGCATAACAATCTTTCCATCTCCCGAACTGGAGACCTGGCATTCACTTCGATTCTTTCTTCCTCTTGATCATTAAATACAAACATACACAAAACTTAATATTCCAAACAGTCCCTCTTTTATTATTCCACTTCTTTTATGGCATCAGAGGTCTCCTGGACTCAAATAATTAGTTTCATATAGTGAAATAGTGACCCCCCCAAATTCATGGCCACCTGGAACCACAGAATGACTTCATGTGGAAATAGAGGCTGAAGATGTAACTAGCAAGGATCTCAAGATGAAATTATCCTGGATTTAAGGTGGACTTTAAATTCAATGACTAGTGTTCTTAGAATATTAGAAGAGAACACAAATACAGAGAAGAAGGTATATGAAGACAGAGGCAAAAGCAGAGTTATACTGTACAAGCCAAGGACATGCCTGAGGACACCAGAAGCTAAGAAGAGGCAAAGAAGATTCTTCCTTAGAACCATCAGAGGGAGCACAGTTCCACCAACACCTTGATTTCAGACTTCTAGCCTCCAGAATGGGAGAGAGTAACTTTCTGTTCTTTTAAGCCACTTAGTTTGCCATAATTCGTTACAACAGCCCTAGGAACTTAATACTTTTCCTAAGTGGCATCTATAACTTCTAACTCCATGATTCTTTGTGGAATGCTTGGGTAATCAGTTGAAAACTACGGAACTCCCAGTAAAGATGCACAAACATACAATTCAAAATTTTACATACAACTTCACAAGTTCCTCAAACTTCCAAGTTTTATCTGTGGATCTCTTATTATCCTTACAGCCAATTAAGAACTCCTTTCCCACAACAGTATCCGGAGTTAACTTACTACAATTTTTATTACACCATCCTCTGATTTAAAAACATCAACATATTTCCTAAACTACAAGACTCTACACAGTATGACTTTGTTCTTACATACTATACCTGCTGATACAGCCTTTGTTCTTATTCCTCCAAACAAATACCCACATCAGAGCACACATGCCACTGTGCCTTTGCACTTGCCACGTGCTGCTTCCAACTCCCTTCCTTCAGCAAGCACCCAGCCATCTAATGAATTGCTAGTCATTTTGAACTTTTATATCACTCATCACATCTGTGAATCAAATGATCTCAGTGGCAAAATATTATTTTGTTTTTACAAAGTGATTAAAGTCCTTGACTGTGACATACTTATGAAATATAAGGTGCTTTTTTTTGAGTATAAGACATTGTTAATTATATTGTAATAATTTGCTTGCATTTCTGTATACATCCATTATGTTGCCAATCCCTTAAAGAAAACAATTATAATTATATAATATATAATATAGTACTATATATACTATAGTATTAAAATTGTAGGTGTTTATTTCAGTTAACATTTATTGGAATCTTAGAATCATAATTTGTGGACTTTTTGAGCTTGAACATTTTGTACTATATAGAAATATTGAATCATGTGTACCAGGAACTAACATAGCATTGTAGGTCAATTATATTTCAAGAACAGACAAACAAACTCATAAAAAAAATAGGTCAGGCTTACGATTACCAGAAGCAGGATCAGAGGAGAGGAAATTGAATGAAGGCAGCCAAAAGGTACAAACTCCAAGTTATAAGTACTAGAGATGTAATGTACAATACAATAAATGTAATACACAGTATATTATTTATGAAGATTGTTAAGAGAATAATTCCTAAGAGCTCTTATTTATCACAAGGAAAATTTTTTTGTTTTATTATAGTTGTGTCAATTTCTGCTGTACAGCATAGTGACCCACTCATACATAAATATACATTCTTTTCCTCATATGTAAAATAATTTTTAAATTTCTTTAACTTTCTATCTATAAGAGATGGTGTGTGTTCACCAAAGTTTTATTGTAATGATCATTTCATGATGTATGTAAGTCAAATTATTGTGCCTCACACCTTTAACTTATACAGCATTACATGTATGTCAATTATATTGCAATAAAACTTGAAAAAAGAAAAAATAAAAAATGCTGAAACTTTGCATACCTCAACTTTCTTCTCTGTAAACTAGTAAAAAACATGCTTATTCATAGGATTATTGTGAGGATTAGAAAGAAAAGACATCTAAAGATTTAACATAGGATCAGATATATAATAGGAATAACTTTTTTTATTAAATTTAACAATGCCTCTATTTTGTAAATTTACAAGATTTTAAGCAACATCATCTAGTTTATAAATAATACCTCCAACCATATTTTCCTTCTAATTTACACTGTTGAAAAAGCTGGACCTTATTGGTTGTATGTCTATGATCTAGTTGAATATGGCCCTTTTTCTTTTTACTTCCTGAAAAATGGCCACTGAATCCAAAGACCTGGATCCTGTGGCATGATTATACATGATATTTTGCAGGATCTGTAGAAAGCATGTAATATCTGGTTGTCTCTCTTTTGGGGACATAGTACCACTTGATTCTAAACATATCAATTAATTGGAGGTTTCAAAGTGATAGAATTTTATTTCTATTACTTCTTGCTTTTTTTTAATACTGGGGCTATTATAGAGATATATTTCTAAATCAATTATTTGATGGTCAAGTGGCAAAATACATAGGGAAAAATCAGAAATAAATGTTTGACTCTTTCACTTCATGAATTAGTTCCTATTAGACTCTAAAGGTGACTGATTCTTTTTGGGATAAAAATTACAAACACATGGCTTTATATATATTTGATGAGTGTGAGTTTCTTTCAATTGTCATTATCACTGAAGCTCAAACTGTCTCATTTTCAGCCAGTGGAAACTTCTTGAAGTTGACACCTGTGTCCTTAGGTATAATCCTAGGAAGTTCTTGCCACCTGGTGTGTTAAAAGGAGGCTCATATTGAACATTTCCTGCCCCAGACTTGGAATTAGTCTTTTTTTTCCAGGAAAATATTTTTGTGTGATTAACGCTATTTTAAGATATTTGAACTGATGCTAGAGAAATTTATTGTTACTGCTTTGGTCATTGGTCATTATTTCTAGGTCCTTTCAGTGGACCAAGCTATATATAAAAAATACCTTATATTTTAAATTTTAAATAAATATATATATGTGTGTGTGTGTATATATATATATATATATATATATATATATATATATATAAAATCAAAATATCACATAAGATCATATTGATATTTCCAATTCAAAAACCAAAACTAGGAAGGCTTTATTTCACCTCTTCTCAATGCCATTATGTATCTTTCCTTCTAGAGCACAAATCCTTGTTCTCAAGAACACACATAAATTCTTGCTTCTTTAATCCTCATATTACACACAGCAGTAGCAGAATAATACTAACACTATTAATATGACTATAAAAACATTAATTTTTTTGTGTACATACTCTCCCCATTTTTTCCTATTTTTTAATAGTTGTACTATCGCTACACTATCAGAGCATGTAACTACTGCATATTACACTCACTCTAGAGCTTGGCCATCCTGTGTTGATGTAACTCTTGTCATTTTGGTTATCAGACTAGACATCTGTGGTTATATGAAGTACCTTTTCTAGCCAACCTTGAGAAAAAACTCCAAGACAATACTCCCTGTCCCTCTCCAGTATGTTGATGGTTTTTCTGTGTCCTTTTATATTTGAAAGTCCATTTTGCTGGATATAAAATTCTTGGCTTATACTTTCTTTTTTTGTTTTCTTTAATACATTTTTCATTTCCTTCCAGCATTAAGCATTACTATCAAAAAGTGTGATGAAAAATTGTGTAGATTTTATGATGCCAGAGGTGTTTATTGTTTTTGTTTTTGTTTTTCTTTTTCTGAAAGACCAATTTTTTATTAGAATGTCTTGATGTTGTCAAAAACTGTTTCGGCAACATGGAAATTCAAACCTTTTATTTCAGGAAAGTTTTTATTTCCAGAAGTTTACTTGAATTACAGTTTAGTGATTGTCTTGTTCTATTTTTCTTCCCTACTCAAGGACTTTACTGTCTGAATGTTGGCAGGTTTTATTGTCATTTTCTTAGTATCTTTTGACTTTTTTTTTTGTCTTTTTGCCATTTCTTGGGCCCCTCCCAGGGCATACGGAGGTTCTCAGACTAGGGGTCTAATCGGAGCCATAGCTGCCGGCCTATGCCAGAGCCACAGCAATGCGGGATCCAAGCCACGTCTGCAACCTACACCACAACTCATGGCAATGCCAGATCCTTAACCCACTGAGCAAGGCCAGGGATAGAACCCACAACCTCATGGTTCCTAGTCGAATTCGTTAATCACTGAGCCACAACAGGAACTCCAGTATCTTTTGATTTTTTGATTTGTTTTTTGA
Organism: Phacochoerus africanus; assembly: GCF_016906955.1. Lineage (NCBI taxonomy): Eukaryota > Metazoa > Chordata > Mammalia > Artiodactyla > Suidae > Phacochoerus > Phacochoerus africanus. The sequence goes on from NC_062553.1 coordinate 89,152,670, forward strand.
GGTTATCTTTATTTTTTTATTTTTTAATTTTTTTTTTGTCTTTTGTTGTTGTTGTTGTTGTTGTTGCTATTTCTTGGGCTGCTCCCACGCATATGGAGGTTGCCAGGCTAGGGGTTGAATCAGAGCTGTAGCCACCGGCCTACGCCAGAGCCACAGCAACGCAGGATCCGAGCCGCGTCTGCAACCTACACCACAGCTCACAGCAACGCCGGATCGTTAACCCACTGAGCAAGGGCAGGGAGCGAACCCGCAACCTCATGGTTCCTAGTCGGATTCCTTAACCACTGCGCCATGACGGGAACTCCTGAGGTTATCTTTAGAGCATACTTTCAGTGTCTCTAGAGAATGTATTACAGTTGACCTTGAAAAACCAAGGGGTTAATTCACTTATGATATATAGTCAGCCCCTTGGTATTCACAGTTTCTCCTCATCTGCAGATCTGCAAATTCAATCAATCACAGACTATATAGCTCTGTAGTATTTACTATTGAAAAATATTCTTGAATAACTTGACCCAGGTAGTTCAAACCTGTGTTGTTTAAGGGCAACTATATTCTCTTTTGTCTCACTACTATTTTGTATGGGGATTGACCCAATACTTTCTTGTTTTCCATTTTTATTAGAAAGTTGTTTTCCTGGACTTTTAAAACTAGAAAACATTCTAACATCTCAGAATTTCTGGGTTTGTTTCTTTTTTTTACTCTCTCTCATCTCTCTCTCTGTCTCTCTTTTTTTTTTTTTTTGTAGTGATATAAAAATATATGGCAGCTTATTTTCTGTGACTGCCTGCTCTACTCACTTCCAAAATTTTGGTAAAACTTTCTTTTTACTTCATTTTTAATATTCCTGCCTTGTTCAATTTTCTTTTCACTTACACCATTCTTCCTTTACAGAGGGCAGATTTTTGATGCTTATAGGAACAAAATTGGTCCAGACCCTTTGGTCCATCTCACCTTCAGCCCTTTGTGTTCATCTGCTATTAAAGCTTGCTGCCCTGCCACACCCCATGCTAGCTCCATCTCTGCGTGCTTTCCACTAAACTGGTGTTCTCCTCTTTTTAGATGCATCTGATGCTATAATGTCAATTCCTTCTTTTTCCTTTCACACCGATGCTGATACAATGGAAGCATTGTTTCCATCCACCAAAGATTTTGCATTCATAAGAATTCCTTGCCACCTAAATGTTTTGTAAATGTTATCCATTATTTTTATTAAGCTATTTAATTATTTTTTATCTCACTTATTCTAGTATATTAGTTTCCTGTTGTTGATATAACAAATGACAACAAGCTCAATGGCTTCAAACAACACCAATACATTGTGTTTGAGTTTTGAATGTCACAAGTCAAAATTCAGTTTCACTGGGCTAAGACCAAGGTGTTAGCATGGCTGTATTCCTTGTCAGAGCTTTCAGGGACAATCCATTTCCTTGCCTTTTCCACCCGCCAGAGGCTGCCCACATTCCTTGGCTCACGGGCACCTTCCCCATCTTCAAAGCTAGCAGTGTAGCCCCTTTATATCTGACTCTGACTCTGACACTCCTGTTTCTCTCCTTTCTTTGTGATTATATTGAACCCAGAGGATAATCTCCCATCTCAACATCCTGAGCTTCATCATATTTGCAAAATATCTTTTGTCAAAAAGTAATATATTAATAAGTTTGGGTGATTAGGACACAGATATCTTTGAGGAAACCATTATTATTTTGTCTACCACAGTGCATTCTCAGTGAGATTTAAAAAGATGCTGCCACCATCTCCCAGAATCCTCTCCTAAACTATTATATATTTCCACCATAACAAGTTTTACTATTGTTGGAATTTTGAAAGAAGATGAATTTAGAATATTATAGTTCTATCATGCCTACCTTCCACTAAAATTATTGTCTGACTTAGGATGTGCTACTTTATGATATGTTACACCAGAAAGCATTTTAAACAAATATAAGAGGAGTAAGATGCTAGATATCCTTGGTGTGTGTATGTGTGTGTGTGTGTGTGTGTGTGTGTTTATGAATCCTCTACTGTAACTTGGCAAGGTGCCTTACAATAAATAGATATATTTAAATGAAGGATGGTTTAAATTTTGCAAATAATTAAATCATAAAAGTAAAAAAATTCATTAGTCCATCTGCATGTGGATTATAGACAAGTAGAAATGGAAAAACCATACCTTCCATGTATGGTCTGAATTACTCTTCTGAAGAAGGATGTGGAAGTCATTCAGGCTTGCACATTCTTTAATTTCTTTTATTAAGGCCTGCACAAAATCAGTGTAGCTAGAAGGCAATACACAGGCTTCCAGAAACTACAAAGTGTCACAGCTGGTTCCAATTACTTCACTACAGTGTGACCATATGCACAAATGTTCAGCTTTCTGTTTAAGTTCATGAATTAAAAAAAAAAAAAAATCCTTATAACGATTTGAGAAATGCTGTGCTTTGTTCATACATTTGTTTCTGCTAAGTTTTAACCTATTAGTTATGGTCAAATGTATGGATAAAATCTTTCAAATAAAACAAAGAATCTCAGCTGACAGACAGATATCTTTTTAACTTTAACATACAATGCAATTGCTTTTTAAAAGTTCATTTCCTAGAACAAATATGTTTCAAGAAACCTGGACTTTTAAGATAATCATTTAGCAACAAAATGAAGCAATCTTATATTAAACTAAGACTAATGTGATGTGACATTTCTGACTCCAGTGACTTTTCTCAAATCATAGGTTTTCTATTCAATACATCATATTGAACTAAAGATAAAAAAATCAGATGCCGAGTTGACCTTTTTAATAGCAATCTGAGGTTAAAAATCACACCTTTTCATACTCTTTACTTGATGTTCAAAGTAGGTTTTTAATACTATAGTTGTCTCAGTTAATTTATATCTCTGACTTTTTGTTTTGAATCAATACGCTTAGGCTCCATTTACATTATCTCTAGTAATGGCTGAAATGTAGCAGCCTGGTTAAAAAGGCCTTCACTAACATTGAAACTTATTATTTAGTAGGTTATCTTAATAAAATATGCCTTATTTTACTTTAAGTGGGAATATAGCGACTTCAGTTTAGGAATATGTATCAACTATAAGCTAGTGACAAAATTATAATAAAATGCATTTTCTGAATAGCTAAATGGAATTATGATTAAGTAAAGGAAAAATTATGTGCTATGTTGAAAATAGAATGTCTACCAAATTTAAGAAACAATGAGAATAAGGACAGAGAGTTTGTCTATATAGGTTGGAAGTCCCACAGTCTCCCTGTCTTATAAGTATTTACCATTTAAACAAATGTGTTTTTCTGAAAAAAAGTATTTAATTAGGTATTTGAGGGCATAAATTGTAGCTGTGATTCTATTTTACAGAAATAGTAGTAGATGGATACTGTTTAGTGTTCCCAATACTAATTATGATTTATTAGTTTGCAAAGTCTGAAAAGGGAGAGATGTTAATAATCAGGCCTTCTTTCCAGACATATTTTAGTTACTATTAATTTGGAGACCAGGAAGTGAAAATAAATTACTGGAAGGCAAATGGATTCCCATTTGTGTGGTTTAGGCTTTTTCCATTTGCATAGTTTCAATCAGCCTAAAAGAACATATTAAAAATCTTCCTTTTTGTATAAAATTTATTAAACTGGATGAAGCATATTTATCAAAGTCCCAATATCTAAATTTTATTAGAACATTTCACTGACCTTTCACTCTTGAGAGAAAATGAGATTAGCTGTCCAAATGGCACTAACCTGTTCTAGGAATTCTACTTTAAAGGATTTTGACCATCGACTTGCACCGTGTTCTAGAATTCTGATGGAACCTACTTCTCTGATTTACTTAGTATTTAGAGTACAAATTCATTTAGATGTAGTGGACACAATGTCATTTGCAATGCTGGAAAAGTTTTCTGCATTTTTCTCTAATACATTGAATTGCTTTAAATTTTCATAACTAAAGGGCAATCTCACCTAAAACAAATCTCACATTCCTCCAGCTATGTGATTCTATGATCTGTAAAACTCAATGCAACTCTGAAAGCTGAAAAGGCCTTTCAATCATCAACTGAATCTTTCCTTATGCAACAGAACTGTGAACATTAATGATCTATTTAAAATTCACTGTCAGAAATATTTTAGGTTGACAGAAAAACACCTAATATTTCATTCTGGTATATTTCAGTAATAGATGATGACTCAACTTCAAATTATGTGTCGAGCACAATATTTAATATTCTTCTGGGACGATCATTTCAAATTATAAATCAAAATCCAAATAAACAACAGTGCTTCACTTGAAAATCATAAATAACTGCCAAATATCAATGAATGGCTTATTACACAAATGTCAAATATTGATAGATGGGGTGACTTGCACATTTGTTATTGCTCTTTTCAAATTTGTTCCTGCTTAGAAGTCTCTCAATGTGATCAATAAGCATCTTAATAAGGAGGCCAAGATCTTCGGGAAAGATATTTTCTTTTTTCACTATCACTATGTTTTCTACATTCCTTGTTATAAAGGTTTCTATTTCCTCTTTGTGATATGCTTCAGAGACTTATACTACTTATATCCTAAAGGGGAAAAAAAAATGTTGGAATGGCTATCAATGTAACTCTGGGGTTCATGGGGGAGTGAAGTTACCTGTATAACATTTGTCCCTTCTCACTATTAAGGCAAGGCCCCATTTAAACTGATTGGAACAAAATATCTTCAGCTTCTCCACAGCTGTTCTGTCCTTGCATTTCACTATATGCAGAGGGTATTTATGTTTACGTTCTGGGGGAAAAAAATTACCCTATTTGGAAAGAGAAGACCTCAGCATTAGAATTAGCGAAGTGTCCAGTCTGTGCAGTGTCAGTCTTCCTCACTTCATTCTGATTAACTTTCATCATGTTGTCACTGAACAAATCAAATAGTTATTTGTATGAGGTAAAATAGTATTAGGAGTATAGGAAAAGTAGCATTATTATAAAATACTTTAATATTTCATATAAAGCTCAGAAAGGAGCATCTCTTTCTCTCCCTCCCTCCCCGTGTGTGTGTTGGCTCTCTAAAATATTCAGAAATGAGCCATCCTGAATTCATAAAGAAGAGCATGAAGAAGAAATTCAGGAAGGGTAGGAAACATTCCACACCTGTGCTCCCAAATTACAGATGCATGTTGATATATCTATTCACCTTTGTTAAAATTTAGTTTCACCCAAGTAACCATAATCTTTTTGAGTGTGCACAGTAACAACCTGCACCATTATTCAGGTTAATAAATTCCCTATTTAAGACGTTGTTTTCGGATGGTGGTAAAAACTTAGCTAGCCAAGCTTCTCTGTAAGATTCTCAGAGCTAAGGCTGGCAGTCCATGAGCCAACTTAGAAAGCAACAAGAAAGGGAGTTCCCATTGTGGCTCAGCGGAAGCGAATCTGACTAGTATCCATGAGGATGCAGGTTCAAACCCTGGCTTTGCTCAGTGGGTTGGCGATCAGTCGTTGCCATGAGCTGTGGTGTTGATCGCAGACAGGGCTCCTATTCCACGTGGCTGGGGCTGGGGCATAGGCTGGCAGCTGCAGCTCCGATTCAACCCCTAGCTTGGGAATTTCCATATGCCATGGGTGTGGCCCTGGAAAGCAAAAAAATTAAAAAAAAAAAAAGAAAGCAACAAGAACAGCTTGCTGCTTGAGTGAACTTCCACAGCAATTTTGTTTTTCTAGTCTACCTCTGAGAGTATGTATTTGAATACGGGGTATGTGCTGAATTCACAGTCCTATTTTCTTTTCCACATTGGGGAACACATGTCCTCTACAGGCTACTTATTGGAGGGAAAAGGCCTTTGGGGTACATCTAAAATAATTATGTATACAGAGAGGAAGTGTGGAGGTTTGGGATAGATTCTCATACTAATATTTAGTATTAATAACCCTGAGGATACATAATTTGAATGTGATATAATTAAACTTCTAGAACAGTTGGGGTTTCTAGCTTTCTTTTTTTTTTTTAACTTTGAGCTCTATTAAGCATCTGAGAGCAGAATCAATAACTATGTTTAAAATTTTCCCTACTGCAAAAAAACTTCTCATTTTAGGAAATTTCTTTCCTCAGGCCAATTCCCCCAAAAAAAGCCACAGAAGGGGATTTTCTCCTGGAATAAAAAAATCATTAATAGGCATTAACTTGCCCTGACCCAATCTCAGGATGGATTGTCACTTTTAAATATACAAAAACGTGCTTTAACTCAACCCAGGATTTTCAGGGTTGATGAGGTCTGGTCTTAACCACAGCTCTGTAGGTCAAGGGTTACTGCAGTAATTAAGATAGTTCTGAGGAGAATAGGAGAGCAGAAGGAATAATTATGTTTCCAATTGAGCCTAAGAGCAGAATTCAAGGCACTTTGGCTGGTATACGCCATAGCAAACTCAATACCAGAGATTTCCTCCATGGACAAATCTATGATCTAGAGCCTCAAACTTAAAAGGAGTTAGACAGGTGAATCACAGCTACAGTTCCACACCTGTTAAATTGACGAGATGGTCTTTTTCTGTTCATTCTAGTGAAACGGTATTGAGATGGGAAAGTGCAAATGCAATCTGTTTGACATCTGTGCTTTAGAAAACTTTAATTTTATAAATAGAAAAGAGATAATTCCTTTCACCTGGACTCAGTAGCTAATGTCAAAAATCTTGATTCAGTAATTAAGCAACGGCTTAAAATTAAATACCTGTGAGCTCCCTTGCAGTTCTTATTTTAACATACATTCCTATTTGTTTTTCTTCTTCCTTTTACTCCTCCTCTTAGTTCTCCTTCCTCTCCCTGCACTGCTGCTGTTGCTTTCCCTCTCCTCCCCCTCAGATGCCAAAGGAGAAAGGGATATGAGGGAAATTACACAGAAGTATAATCGTTTTTAGCTTTTATGGTCCCAAGCATTCCTCTGCTGATGGCAGCATAACTAATCTTTACCTTTGCCTTCCCATGCCCTCCCTGTCTCTGTGTTACTGTGCCCTTTTTCTTATAAGGCCACCAGCCAATGGATTTAGTACCCACCCTAAATCTAGGATGATGTCATCTTGAGATCCTTAACGTAAACCTGCAATGACCTTATTTCCAGATAAGGTCACATTCACAGATACTGGGGGTTAGGACTTGGACACAGTTTTTTGGTTTTTTTTTTGTTTGTTTGTTTGTTTTCATGTCAGCAGGCAGGAACACAATTCAACACAAAATAGTAATAACAAAATACTAAAAGATAAGGCTTTTTCTAAGTGCTATTTTACTAGTTATGTTTTTATTTATCCTGTAACAGTTCTCATATCTTAAACACCAGTAGCTACATTAAACAGAACCAGCCAGAGAAATGCACTTTGTACATACTTTACCAGCAGATTCAAGGAGAAAAAAAAATGACTAGAGCAGGGAGACAAAAACCCCAGAGCTTAGATGCTCTTCTTAACCCCTGATACAAAAAGCGTACATGGATAAATTCTTGGAAATCTCAGAAATAAAATACACATGATATATTGTCAGAAATAAATATTTATTATTTATATATTCCCACCTTAGTCTGCAAAGTATTTGAAACATCTTATAAAAATAAAGTGATACCATAAGCTTAAGTGAAAAAAAATTAAAAATTAAAAATCAGAACATGAGATGTTTAATTATAATTAGAAAGTCAAGAATGGGAAAAATAATGTGCCGATCATGTACGTGTTTGTCTCATGACCATAAACACCACATGATTATTTTTGAATACTCAATTAGTGTTCAGATTTATAGCAATAAAAAGAATCAGCATAATTAGTTATCAAACTCTTCAACATGTAGAAGAAAATACTATTTTTCCTCCATCATGTAGTTATTTGAGTGGACATTATATAGAGAGGCACAGAGCAAATTTTTCAAAAAATTTTTCCATAGAAAGCAGAAAAAAAATGTATTCCAAAAGATGGCAGAATTGAAATCATCCTGGAAATATACTAAATATACTAATTGCTAAAATTCTGTTAGGACAGATATTCCCTACTGTTCCCCTACTGACTGTCCTGCTGGAGTCTTATTGTCTTGTATCAGTTCTTAAACTGATGCCCAACAGTTCACAACTGATTCAGCTGTGAACAGGCAGGAGCCATCTTCACACCCACAGGTTCCAAGGAGAGAGTAACTTATTTCTCAGAAAAACAGCACTTTTGACCCAAGAAGAGTACCTAAATGCTTTACAGAGTCAGTACAGTTTAGGTTAAATAGGCACATAACTCATCAAAGTGTTAAAAAAAAATAAATAAATAAAGGTGATAGGAAAAAAATAGTGCACTGCAGAAAAAGATATTCAAATGAATGTTTAAGGCAAGCTGGTAGCCAAAATAGGCTCAAGGAGTGTGGTCTGGGTATGGAGGTGATTTTGCAACTGAGGGGAATTTTCTTCATCATCTCAGTCACTGCATACTAGAGAGCAGGTCTTCTTCCTCCAAGGCCAACAATGCTTGTGGTACTAGATGGTTTCATTTCTCAACTGTGTTCCAAAGAGAGGTGGAGTTGGGCCAGAATTGCAATCAGCAAAAGAAATAGCAGTAAACTGAACAGGTCACCAACATGATAATGATAATGACCTGGCTGAGACCCTTAGGGATGAACCAGGGTACCGAGAAGCCACTGAAGTCTTAGAACATGCTCCTCCCAATGAGGCACTGTGAGGCCCTTATACACCATGGTTGCTATAGGAGCTGCCAACCCTGTCATACACCTCACTTTGGTCGATTTTTCAAAAATTTTAAAAGTGAATACAGTAATAGTGCTCACATGTCAGGGTTTTCCAACATAAGTTTAGAAAGGCAAAAAGGAAGTGTCAAAATCCGGCTAAGAAAAGATATGAATCTAAATGGAACTGAGGTAACTTTTTCAGACTTAATCCAATGTGCTTGAACTATCCAGAAGAGAATGTGACTTTGTATCTTTCCAACTCATTCATAAACAGCCTTTTCATCCTTTTGGCCTTTGGAGGGTATCGTTTTGAGATAGCAGTACTCACCAATGAAGGCAATAAAGTCTACTAGTGTATTGGTTTCCTGTTGCTGCTGCAGCAATTTATGACAAATTCATGTTTATTATCTAACAGTTTCTGTAGGTGGTGGGTTTCTTTAGGTGTGGGTATCTCATTGCTTTAAAAGTCAAGTGAGCTAGGCAAATTCCTCTGCTTAGTCTCACAATGTTGAAATCTAGGTGTCAGCAGGACTATGCCCCCCTCTGGAGGCTCTATGTAAGAATCCATTTCCTGGCTTTTGCAGGGTATTATAAAATTTGGTTTCACGTAGCTGTAGGACTGTCTGTAAGGCTTGTCCTCAAAGACAGCAGTAGTGGGTAAGTCCTCATGACTCTATTCTCCTGCCTCTTCTGTTTATAAAGGGCCCAACTGATAGCCTAGAATGACTTCCTTAATTTAAAGTCAGTTGATTAGCAACCTTAAGTCCTTATGCAAAGTCCCCTTTGTCACAGAAGGAAGGTAACACTCACAGGTATAGCACCAGGGGATGAAGATCATGGGGACCAAAATCCTGCCTACCATACTAATCTTATACTGTTGGCTTAATAATAGAGCATATGCTTTGGGAACCGGGTGAATAGAAGATGAGTTTGTAAACCTCCATGGAAATTGAAAAGCTTAATCTGTTTTCCTTCACAATTCTGCAACTAGCAAAATACCTAAAAGCAAAGCCGGTATCTTTTTCAAGAGCTTCCTTTTTTCTTTCTCTCCTTCTCCTTTCTCTTTCTCTCCTTCCTTCCTCCCCCCCCCCATCTTTCTTTCTTTCCTTCTTTTCTCTAATTCAACATGTGAATAATCAACTTGAGCTCCTCAAATTTTACTCAGTGGTACATGAATAATATGGTTTTAGCCTGGACAAATGTTAATATCATTTCAATAGTTAACCATTACAACTCTAGAAAAGCCTCAATGCTTTCAAAATAGTTATTTTGGGCAACATGGCTTTCCATACTCCCATCAAACTGAATTAGTTAGAGTATGTCATATATTAATGAACAAATAATCTGCTTTATATAAGATAGACAGCAATTGAACTTTGGTAAACAGTTGCCAAAAGTTGATATGTAAGCTTTAAAATAATCAGTATCAAGCTAATGTTTTTAAGAGCATCATTATTTTATACTGGCTTTTTATCAAGGCATTAAATTGTTTGATTTTCTTTGCAGTATTTGAATGACCATGTAAATCCCTCCAACAATATTATATTATTTCCTAATCCAGTTCTTTACTTGTGTGCATATTAAATTGTTTCTTTTTATTTTCAAATGTAGACTATATTAAATTTCATTTTCATTTTTAAGCATTTTTTCCTTTTAATATTTTTTATTCTTTACTCATAATGCATTTGAAGATATGAGATTACTGTCTCCAAGTGGAATGAGAGAGACTTTCTAGCTATTTTTCAAATAGAAACCTATCAATATTATCATCAGTGATATAGGAGAATCATCAATTCCACTATATTACATAAATACATCATTATTTTTTGAAGTTTTTCCAATTTTGAAAAAAAAATCTTTGTTTAAATATGTGAAATTTTATGTTCCTACTCTTTAATCTTTAATCTTGTTTTCTCTCCCTTTCCTTTTTTTTTTCTTTTTATGGCTGTACTTGGGACATAGGGAAGTTCCTGGGATTGTAGGGGTGGAATTGGAGCTGCAGCTGCTGGCCTACCACAGCCACAGAAATGCCAGAACTAGGCCACTTCTATGACCTAAGCTATAGCTTGCAGCAATGCTGGATCCTTAACCCGCTGAGGAAGGCCAGGGATAAAACCCACATCCTCACGGACACTGTGTCGGGTTCTTAAACTGCTAAGCCACAACGGAAACTTTCAAAATCTGGATTCTGAGAATGGAGATTAAAAATAGATGGTTTCCTTGGGGAATTATATATAAATATCTTCCCTAGACTAAAAATAGTTATGCAACCTAAAGGAAATTGGTCAATTCAGGCTTAAAAATGACTAAATTGAACAATCTTTGTCACAGTCTGATTCTTTAAAGAACTATTCTTTATATAAAAAAAGATACACTTTTTTTTTTTTTCAAACCTTGACCTACACAATGATGTTGGAAAAAAATGAGATAATGAAAAGCCATTGATTTATATTATGGAAAGAATCACATAAAATTTTGCTGTTATTAACATTTGTTTTAAATTTAGCTAAAATAAAATTATTACCTAAGGATTTCTTTGCTCCTCTGCTTGATTTAAACCTAATAAGCCTAACTTTTTTCCATTTGTTTATTTTCCTCTCAACATCATAAAATATCTAAAGAGTAATTTTTATAACAAGCGAAAATAAAAATATTGCTTTTTCATTAATTCATTCATTTCTACCAACTTTTTTCTACATTTAACATATAAAGACAAGTTGATTTATTAACAATTATAAAATATTAAATAAATATTTTGAAGTATTTTTAAACTATCACTCTTGGTATATTCATCATTTATTTCTATAAAGTCAAGCATGGATGGTTATCCTGGATTTTTTTTTTAATTTTTACTTCAGAATAATTTTAGATTTACAGAAAATTTGAAATGTACCACAAATAATTCCTATGTACTGAACACTCAGTTTCTGTTCTTGTTAACAATTTATATTAGAATGGCACATTTAGAAGTAATAAATCAATATTGATAAATTATTAACTAGAGTCCATACTTTATTTACATTTATTTAGTTTTTATCTAGTGTCCTTTTTCTGTTCCAAGATCTCATCTAGCTTACCACTGTATCTTTAGGCAACCTTATATCCTTGGACTCCACTTGATTTAGACAGTTTCTCAGACTTTCCTTGCTTTTTATAACCTTGATATTTTTGAGGAGTATTAAGGAGGTAGAATATTCTTACAGAATGCTCATCATTTGTTATTTGTCTAACGCTTTTTCTTATAATGAAACTGGGGATATGGGCTCTGGGGTGAAAGACCACAGAAGCAAAGTACCAAAATACCATTACATCATACCAAGGTTGCATATTATAAAATCATTTCTCATGATTTGATGTTAAGATCGATCACCTGACTGAAGTAATTTTTGTCAGTTTTCTCCATTGCAAAGTTACTCCTCTTTTCTTTTCACACTCGACTCATTAGAAGGATGTCTCTATGAGCATCCCACATTTAAGAGGTATTAGTTAATACTCTACCTCTGTGAGAGTAGAGTATCTACAGAAATTATTTGGAATTCTTCTGCAAGGGAAATTTGTCTCTTTTCCCTCTCTTATTCACTTATTTCTTTATATTTGTTTAGATTCATGGATTTTTTTTATACTCTGGGCTATAATCCAACACCAGTTTACTTCTTTTGTTGCACAAATGGTTCTTGGGCCATTGAGAAGTCCTTCATTACACAGTTGGCATCTGTGCATCTCTGACATATCCCATAATGTGAGGGTTCTTTTTTTTTTTTTTTGAGTACTTCCTTTCCTTTGGGCTCTATGAGATAGTCTGGGCCATCTTCTATATTATCTATCCTAGCTCTAGATGCAGGCATTTCTCCAAGCAGCTCTAGTTCCTTTTACTAAAGAATGATATTGGAAACCATGAGCCAACTGCTAGGTGCCCTGGGGGTATTTTTAATATCTAAGCCTGCATTATAGGCAAAAACTCTTAAGACCATTCTCTTATGTGTGTCTTTAAGCCCCTAAAGTGTCCCTCTGATGCATGTTTCCAGCTCAAAGCAAATACAGGATGATAGCCCATAAGCCTGTGACACTGGCTTCATGATCTCCTAACATTGCCAGTCGTGAATATATATTGTTGCATCAAGTTTACAATGTCCCAATGTTGTCCTCTTCCTATTCTGAACCATAACATGGATCATGAAAGGCACCAATTATTATAATGAAGAGCTAAGATTGCTGATTAAATATCTTACTCTCTCAGCTGTCCCTCAGGTACCTCCCTCTGGCGCCAGATACCAGAATATCCACAACTTCCAGTCCTGGCCAAACCCACAGCTGAATCACTTACAAACCCACAGTATATTATATTCTATTGAGCAAAAATTGAGCATGTGCCTTGTTCCAGACACCATTCTAAATACTTTGAATACAGTGTTGTACACAAAAGAGAAAGCCCCTATGCCCTACACCATTCTAATGCTGAATCTAGGAAAAAACAAGTAAAAAGGCAATTAAGAGAATTTCAATGAGTGAGAAATAACATTAAGACCATAAAACAAAGATGTCTTTTATATGTTCAGTAAAGATGACATTTTCACTGAGACCTGAGTGACAGAAAGTATTCAACCAAATAAAAATGTTACAGATAAGAATTCTAGGAAATAAGCAGAGCAAGTATAAATAAGTAGAACAAGATTGATGTATTATAGAAACAGATTAAAGGCCAGTGGGACCATCTAGTTATAGAAGTGAAAAGTGACACAAATGGGCAGTTCAGTAGGAAGGGGAGGACTTGTGACTTTCAGGAAGTTTGGATTCTATTCTAAAAGTGAACAAACACCAGTAGATGGTATTAAAGAGGGATAAACTGACTTAATCTGGTGCTGCATGGTAAGAAGAGTATAAGAGGACAAATTTGTAGCTTCCATTTTATCTAGTTCTTATGACATACCCTATACTATCTTAATGAGTTTTCACATATCTTTTAAGTCATTACTTGAAATCACATGAGGAGGTAGGTATTAATAATTCCATTTACATTCTAGGAAATTGAGGCTCAAAGACATTAAGAAAAGAAATGAAGACCACCTAGCTAATAAACAGTAAAACCAACATTTAACCCTGCTAAATTAACAGCTATTCTATATATTCTAAGAACCATGTGATGAAGCAAGTTTAGAAGAACTATAATATATGAAAGAAATACTAAGGAAAGAAAATATCTAAGGTGTGTTTTCAGATAATATTAAGGTGACATTGGCTGGTTGTACCCATAATAATTTAATTCTGCCCTCAGTTAAAACAGCTTTACTGACAAAGCCTTTAAGAGGAATGTTTGCAGGAGGGAGGCAAAATAACAAATTGTTGTTCACTAGAAAATAAGCTACACTGGGCCAGACAAAGTCTGGAACCAAGCATCAGAGTTAATCACACTCTTCTAACTAGAGACAGAGTGATAGCCATTTTCTGGTTCCAGTTCTTAGAGTTGCCTACATTATGCCTTTTGGGGTAAATACTTTGTAGTAGCCTTTCTAGACTTTATAGGAGGAAAAGAGAGGATAGACATTATGTCCATGTGCACTCTTTCATTTTCTTTGAAAATTGTACTCTTAGATGATGTGGTGCAGTCACTATGGCGCTCCTTCAGGGTGGAGGCTGTTGTCTTTAATGCTGACTCGGCATTGGGGCTTGGCTTAAACTTGAACTTCCCATAGAGTTCAGTACACTTGGTAGATTAATATTGCACATTAACATATTGAAGACTCCAAGATCCTTGCAGGAAAGACATCTGCTAAATTTCTTTAACCTATCACTATCTTTTTAAAAAAAATTTTTTTTGATAATGGGAATGTTTTCTTTTCTACATTGCATCTACTAACATTCTATAGGAAGGGAGTACTATGTACCTACATTGAGAAATCTTGGTCTTGCATCAGTGAGAACAAAACCTACAGTGTTGTTGCTTGAAGTTACAGATAATCAGGTTTAATAATGCCTTTGCCAGCCATTGCTGACTTTGGACAGAAAGATAGATGCCATGATTTTACTTTCCCAGAGTAAAGTTATTACTTCTTGATGTTATGAGAAATCTGATAAATATAGCATGAACTCTGATTCAACTGCCAGAATTTACTGTCTTAAGTAAGTGTTGGAAGGAACAACAGGAGTGTGGTCACTGTAAGTTCTCTGTCACAATAGGGAATGAAGTGGCTTTTGCTCTGGGATATGAAGCTGACTCCTCAGAGAATTGGGGAGAGGTAATGGCAGGCCCAGGGAAGATGGAAAGTAGTGAGCTCACCCCAAACTTAGGATGGTGCAGATACCAGTGAAAACAAAATGTGTGACATACTGGAAAAGTGTAACAAATTTAATTACAAGAAACTGATAGCCATCTTACCATGATGATAATGATTATCTGATGTGGGTTTTGTACAGAAATTTAATTATTCAATTATTGAATTTCCCTTGCAGAATAATACCACATGGAGCTGACAGCTGTATCTAGAAATATCTTCACTTTGACACAGTAATGTCAAAAATAGTGAGTCACATGTCCTCTTACCTCATCTAAACAAAAGACTCATATCCAAAGTTGATTTACATTTAAAATATTAAATAAATTAGGGAGTATTTTTCTGTCTGAGAAAAAATAGTCTTTTTCATATGAAAGAAGAATTTAGAGAAGACTGTGGACTTGTACTAAAAGTTCAGATTCTATTTATTTTCCTGTTGGAGAAGGTATTTTTTTTTTCAAAATAAAGATTGTAGATTTATACATATCTTATAAAGATAAATGCAAAAAATAAATTTTCTCTGAAAATTCTCTGTTCATCCTTTCTCCATCCTTATATCCTATTTCTCCATCCTTCTCTGATAACAAAGTATTATGTGAAGTATATGCCTATAACACCAAAGTATATGGTTAAGATCTCTGTTTGATTATAATTTGCTAATGATTTATGTCAAAGTACAGGGTGAGTGACTTTGAACAATTTTGCAGGATTCCTTGCCCTGAAGTTGAAATTTAATGTTATTTGTTGACCATTTTGCAAAAAACTGTGGCAATTCTTAGCTTACGACATGCATAATTCTTGGAATAGTATCTTGAGACAGGAGGGAAAAGGATAGGACACAGCGCTAGATAATGAAGAGGGGGTTGAGATGTGATAAAGACTGGCTGGAACCAGCTGAAACCAAGGTTGCTTTGAGAATAGTCCAGTCATCGACCTTTAGCTCATTCTTTTTGATACTAAAAATTACCCCCGACATTACACTGTGACAGTTCTGAGGACGACAATAAGAGGCCAAAAAGTAGTCAGTGACCCAATTCCTGAGAAATCTCCACCTTACTTCAAAATAGCAAGAATATTCCTCTCACTCAGCCTATGAAATTACCTAGCCCATGAAAACCTGGGACCTTGTGTCCCTGGGCTGCTCTCACTTTCTGAGAGCATTGCATTCTGCCTATGGAATGTGTATCTCTCTAAATAAACCTGCTTTCCCTTTACTCTGGCTCGCTCTAAATTCTTTCCTGTGTGAGGTCAAGGGCCCTCACTTGATGTCCCATCTTAAGGATTCTTGCAGGTCCCAGGACATGACATTTCCCCACTCCTGCAGCAATTTGACACTCAATTAAGTACATTTTATTTAGATTTTCTAGATTCAATAAGACCTTCTCGAAATGAGGGATCAATATCTTTATTTTCAAAAGTACCATCTTTAAGTAAACTGTGCCACACACACATGCCTTCAACAGCACATCTGCTATAGTGGTTCTGAATGATATATTGATATTTACTTGTTTTCCACAAGATCCTCTCTTTATATCTATATGTAGATATGCATATTGATAGATGTACACTTATTTACATTTATATCTGTGCATATATTTTTTCAGGAAATAAGTGAACTTAACTGATGACTTTTTTAACAGATACTTATAGAATAATTATTAAGCAACCATTTCATATAAGTATTGTTTGAGATACTGAATGTTAATAAAGAAGCTTGTGGATGAGTTAAGTGAGTTGATCTTTAATAAAATACTCAGAAACTTTGAAGTGCTGTGTATGGAGAAAAAAGAGCTCTCTGAAATCAAGAATTTTAGTTGCAGTCAAATATTAAAAATTAAAAGTGATGGAAGAAGAGGCAGAGTAACAGTAGCAAAAGATTTATATAAGAAGACACAAATAATTTTATTTATATTCCTATCTAAATATTTGAAAGCTTTCCACATTAAAATGTGGTTCCAGGGTGGGCCAAAGAAAAATAACCAAATGTCACAGACGTATTTGAAATAGCATATCTTTCTATATTAGGAAATGGTCTTGAACACATGCTTATACTAAGAAGTCGATTGTGATTTGGAGTTTACATTAGTTGTACAACCAGAAAGTTGTGGAATTTTCAAGCTGCAAAGCTATGAAAAAGCTGAGTGAAACAATGAGCTATAAAGGATATTGTGTGAGAAAAGAAACAGACCCTAAATCCTCACCGCTTTGCTCCATTGGGATAAGCCTTGAGCTAACACAATGAAACCGTAAGTTTAATGCCTTTGGAGTTCTGTTCATTTTTCCATACTCCATGGGCACAAATTTTTCCCCTTTCTCTACGTACTCATTTTAGAGACCCATGTTATCTGTCACAATAGGAACCAGACAAGAGAAATTATGATAAACCTAGAATAATCTTGTTTCAGCAGTTGTACCATTTTATACAAGTTGTACCATTTCATATTATACACTTTTTTTTCTCTTTACAAAGAATATCAGGATAGATTCTGAGAAAATATTGTTGATATTTGAAATTCTAAATATCAATTTGTTTTACTTTTTTAAATGTTGTATTTGTCCTACAGTTTTATTTTACAAACATCTTTGGTTTCTGTTTTTGGTTTTCATAAGAATGTAAAACATTTTAAAAAGGAATTCTTGGTTTGATATTATTTTTATACTAAAAGTAAACATGCATTGGTCATATTTTATCACTATACTGTATGCTCTAGGATTAAATCAAACAGGACTAATGTCTCTGCACTTTTGAAAACAATATTAAAAGAGCATTAATTCACTCAACTGATACTTATTATGTCCTTTCAATCCCAGAGACTGCATTAGTTTCTAGTTATTTAGTAATAAACCTAGGCAGGCATAGACTTCCTTGTCTTCAAAGAGCTTACAGTCTAATTGATGAGAAAGATATTTAAACAAAACAAAACAAAATCTATAAAAAGAGCCACAATGTGAAATTGTTGAAAATATACCAAAGGAAGTTCTTGGATGTTATGTGTTAAGATAGACTATTTTGACATGTAGCCATTCTCTTTATGTACAATGTGTTTCATTAAATCTGAATAAGCACAAACCCAGTTATAGCATAAAAATATTACAAATACTTAGGAAGATTATGTATTCCATGTGCCACTTGATTATCTCAAATTAAGGCTTTTGAAATATTAAAGATGATCAAATATTAACATCATGTTGGCACCTATTCTGAAGTTTCTAAGGGTACACAAAAAAGGACATACATGCTTACTTTGTAATCCAAACTTCATTTTACAGCAGAGAACTGCATTGACTTCCTGTATGCATTCAAACACAATTAAGGTGTTGCTTGCAACCTGTAAAGCTTTATTGTCTGAGGCTTCCTTACCTGAGGGACCACTTATCTGCTTTTCACAAAGCAAACTTTGGAGCAGTTCTGCTGGCACTTCCCTGCGTTAATTCTGAGGGGCTGATGAGCCAGCACCATTCATGGAGAACTTCTTAAATTCTGGTGTTCCTGTTTCTCTGCCATTATGACCCAATTGATATCATCAAATCTAAGAAAACACGGCACTGCTGTTTAAATGACACTCGTAAACAAAGAAGGAAGTTTTTTTCACTCAGTTTTATCTTTGATAGATGGCATCTCACCTATCTCTAAACACTGATGTGCAGTCAGTATATTTAATATTATTTATTAAGATATACTATTTAATTTGAGAAGCTTTAAACAGTTATTTCAAAAAAAACTCAAAACACAGTAATATAGAAATTTGGCAATAATAAACTCATACCAGTCTTAGAAAATAAGAAATGCTAATTTCATCTAAAAATCATGATTTCCTGAAAGGTGCTTTGAGTAACTTCTAAAAATAAGTGAATATAAGTAACTATAATGAAGAGATAACTTAGGTATTTTTAAAGACATAAAAATATTGATACTAAACAAACTCATTGTTCTAATGAATCTGAAATATTTAACAGGGAATTCTGAAGTTATATTTTTAAAAATTTTATATTATTTTATTTGATAAGACTGCCTCAAGCATTTTACGTCAAGTCCACTAACAAGAAGGAAATCGAGACTTCTTTTTAAATAGTATAGAAATTGGTATAGGTGTGTTTTATTCTTCCAATTGTTTCTATTAAATCACTGTCTTTCTGTGTTTCTGTTTATCAGAAAGTTGTAAGAATGCACAACACCATTTTGAATTTTAATTGTGTTACTCTAGTAAAAAATACCCTATATAAGTTGTCCATAATGAACAGCAAAAAATATTATTTCTATGTCGTTTCGGGTTTTTTTTTTTTTTTTTTTTGGCCACACACCTGGCATACAGAAATCTCTGGGCCAAGGGTTGAACACATGCCACAGCAGTGAACCATGCCAGATTCCTAATCCACTGAGCCACCATGGAACTCCTCTATGTCCTTTTAAATATTTAGAAACACATGTATACCGCAGTATTTCAGTGGAGTGTTTTAATTGATTTAATTAATTTTCTTCTCCATAATTTTGATGACTCTCAGGATGTTAATTCATGAATATCATCATTGTCCACTTTCTAAAACTCACATTGGTGTAATGCATCCTGGGCTACTCTTCTCTTTTGCTAACGGAAACATCATCTTTATAGAGGAGTAACTAAGGTTTCCAGACTACAGAAAAAAAATGTCAATTTTGGTTTGGTAGGAAAGATTTACCTCTATACTTAATTACCTTCACCATCTCTGCTTTCTCTCCTGAACACAATCAATTTATTTCATGTCCATGGTTATTGCTTTCAGTACAGTGAAGCATGACAGACTGAAATGAAACACTAGGAACAAAAATGTAAAGGAGGTCAGACAAATAAAGAATATAAATGATAGATGGCCACACACAGAAGATGTGTAATGATATTTGTATTTTAGGATTGTTGCCTCAATTCATGACTTGGCTATACCCATAAAAATTATTAAATCTATTTATAATGCAGCCCAAGAAATAGACATTGAAATTTTGCCAAAGGGAAACTAATTCCTCTATGGAGAGACTGGATACATGGTATCAAAATTGCTGCTTGAAAGTTGGAGGAGAGATCTAGTGTCTTCAATTCTCCTCTGTGCCAATAGTTTGGTTCAAAAGTTGGCAGGAATCTATCATTTAAAGCCTGGTCCATCAGAATTAGATTGTGACCCTTAAGGGGAGCCATCCCAGAATGATATATACTGAAAAGATGTTTTAACACTTTAGGAAGATCCATCTGTTGGGTAGTAGATTAATTTTAAGAGAGCCAAAATGGTGGGGAGGAACCTGTTAGGTGGAGATAACAACTACGAAGATTTTTTTAGGGAGTTCCCGTCGTGGCGCAGTGGTTAACAATCCGACTAGGAACCATGAGGTTGCGGGTTCAGTCCCTGCCCTTGCTCAGTGGGTTAATGATCCAGTGTTGCCGTGAGCTGTGGTGTAGGTTGCAGACGCGGCTCGGATCCCGCGTTGCTGTGGCTCTGGCGTAGGCTGGTGGCTACAGCTCCGATTGGACCCCTAGCCTGGGAACCTCCATATGCCGAGGGAGTGGCCCAAGAAATAGCAAAAAATGACCAAAAAAAAATAAAAAAAAGATTTTTTAAAATGATGATGCATTGAACTATAATAACGATAATAACATCAGCACACACTGTGAATATGTTGCTTTTTGTCTTCATTTTACTGATGTATAAGTGGAGGTACAGAGGAGTTAAATAACTTACCCCTAATTATACTGCTAGCAAGGCATAGAGTCAGGATTTAAACACAGAGAGTCTGAGTCTGGGTCCCTCCATATGATCCTGTTTCTAAGATTGAAGGTGGTGATACATGGTAGATTCAAGTGAAATTTGTATGTAGGACTGATAGAAATTGGTCACTAAAAGAATGCAATATGTGAGGGAGAACCAGAGATCTAGAGATGTGGGAATCACATCTACTGTGCAACTAATACTGTGGAAAAGAAATAGAGAATATGTGTAGATTATAAAAACACTATATCTGAAAATGGTACACTAGGAAATCCCTAGATTTAAAGTATGCAGGAAGTAAAGGAGCTTATGATGTTGATTGATGCAGAAACAGCAATGTCATAGATACCCAGGCCAGATAAGCTTTCAAGAAGGGTGCTGTCAAGAGAACCAAATTCCAGAGAAAGTGTAATAAAGACACAGTGAAGGCTGCCCACTGCTTTTTGATTTACTAGTAAGGAGGTCATTGGTGACCATGAAAAGAGTGATTTCTGGGTGGGAGAGACCTGATATAATTAAGTCTACACTTAATTAGATCTAGTGTAGCATTGAAACTGAACTTTATGATGTTTATCTTGGAGAGGAGGAGGCTGGGAAAGGAGGGTTGAAATTATAGCTTGGAGTATAGACTAAAAAAAGGTATCACCTAAGAAAAGAAACAAAATTTGTTGGGGGGAGAGAAGGAAATATCAAGAGAGAGGAGGAAAGGATTGATTAAGTGATATATTGAAAAAGAAGGTAAAAATAGATATAAAAAACAGAAAATAACTGGTAAAGGATGATACACTGAAGGATCCAAAGTAAACATGTCTCCAGAATTATTTGAGGAGCTTGCATTGCTCAAATTTATACCATATGGGATTGGTCACACTGCGTCTCTTCTCTCAGCGATTTATTACTTTAGAAAAATAAGTTCCTTTCCTTTTCAGTCTTTGTACTATGTCACTTTGATGTCTCTACACAAGGACTGTACTAACAGATATTTTTTTGTGCAGAAAATGACACCAATTCCCGTTTCTATATATAAGTGTGTGAATATATGGGATTATATGAAAAGGATTTGAGTCACGAAAGTTAGGATAAGGTGTTGCATTTTTTTTGACATATCCTTTAAAAATAATAATTACTTGAAGTCTGTTTCCAGAGTTATAATGGTTTGAGCCACACTGTCTTCTAAATGCTCAAATTTGGTATGCAGCTTTATGACAGGAAGTTGGCCTTCAGAGCAGGAATGTATGTAAACAAAGAAATGTGGCTCACAGGAAGGTTCAGTTAAAATCAGATCCCTGAGGCAGCTCCCACTCTGAGCTTCTTTCTGTATCTTAATTATTTGCAGATGCTTCTCATGAAGCAAGAGATGAAACCCAATATTTAACCTCCCCAAAACTCCCAAAGCAGTTCACGGTCAGCTCAGAGTGTCAACCAGCTAAACCAAACAACGAGAAGGAAGTAAGTGATTTCACGCCATCCTGCTTCAAGATGTACAAAGTACCTTTTACTCCCTTAGGAATCAATCCTCAACACTGAACCTTGAAAAGAGGGACTCAAAAAGTCAAATCATACAACCGCCTGGAATCATCACTCCAAACACAAAGGGTTAAAAGTAATAGTTTTTTGGTCCTTTGACATTATTATAACATCACATGCCTGCTGAGCATCAAATGCCATTATCTTGCCAGAAGTGCACAGCTCTGCCTTTCTTGGCTGTAAAAATGCTAAGATGCCAGGGGCTACAAATTGTCTTATATAAAGTCATGGAAACTTTATAAAGTAAAAAAGATGAAGAAGAAGAAAAAAAGACATTTTGGTCCATCTAAGAAAGTATGTCTGCATGAGTGAAAACAAAAAATTTCCTGATTCCTACAATGTTGTCTAATACAAAGAAGTAACCCTATTCGTCTAGAAATTAGGGGCTGTTTTCTTTTCCACAAGCTAAGCAATTAGGGGAAGTCACAAGAAGGTAAAACCGATATTACATTCTGGGAAAATGCAAGTCGTACTGCTTTGTGTGAATGGAACTGTAGAGAAATAAATTATGGGAGAATAGTCTCTGAAAGGCCTGGCAGAGAGGCCAAGGTCAAGGACCTTCCCCATCAGCTCCCACTTTCCAAGGAGTATGGGAGATGAGTCCTAGAAGTGTCCAAAGGCCATGGAATTAACCTTCAGACAGATGCAATTAGGGCCTGGGGTCTTGCTGAGGCTGCCCAAGAGGCCACCTGCATTCTGGAGTTCTTCTAGGAGACCACACATAAACTCTCAAGGACCTGTCAGTGCCTAAGGGTCCCTGCTTTGACTTTGCTAGAACAGTGGTAGAACAGTGGGCCTGGGTAGTGACTGGCTGGAGAGGCAGGTATGAAGGTTGCAGCTGTCAGGTGAGAAAGAATCTGTATATTTGCTTTCTCCTCCTCCTCTCGCCAGTACCTGAGAAGCTGCCATTAAGACAAGTGAGTAAGAAGTATGACAGCCACATCAAACCCACCCCCATCTGGTAGCCATTAGAACTTCAGTTCATACTCAAGTGGGGGAAAGGAAAGGACTTCTAAGAAGATGAAATAAAGTTTTTAAATTAGCAAAGATGAGTCTAGAGATCACGAAGAGAGTGAATAACTGAAAGTGGATGAGAAGCAATGAAACTGGGTCAGAGGGTTTATTAACTAATGCAGTTTTTAGCCAGCAAGAATATGAGCTTGAATTTTGTAAAGATGTGGGTAGTCACTGAAAAAAAAAATTGTTTTGTGTTTACAACATGATCAAGAGAGGTTGCTCAATATACTTATTACATATGACAGCTCAGTTTTGGAGTGAATGTATTAGATTTAAATTATTGTGGAATCTCATTTTCATGTTTCCTGTTTACTGACATTGAAAATAGTAAGTTCTTTATCCACAGGTAGGTAATACATTTCTATGTCTGGATATTTCTCAAATCTTTTGAGAAAAAATATGGTTATTATTTTTTAAAGAAAAATTTGTTGCCTTTCTCACTGTTAACTCATTCAAAACTCCTAGACTCTTTCGGTTTGTTGACAGTTATGAACTCACACTCTAACTTTCCCATCTACAAATTTATCTCTATTTCCACATGCACTTGCTTAATGTATTTGCTTAGTGAATGCATGCGTGCACGCATACACACACACACACACACACACACACACACACATATGCACATTCTCTTTTTCTCATTCTCATCTCACAGATGTACACAGGTTTAATTCTAGCTATACTTTGTAGTGTCATGGTCCTTATATTGCAATAGAGGAAAAAATATACATGGCATCATGTCACCTGACTACAGTCAAGGGTAACCTGGACTGGCTTCAGGTGCCATTTTACCATGAGAAAAAAACCTACCACAAGAAGCTTGGCAGTTACTACTTCTTCACTGAGAAGAGGTCTGTCTTTATCTAAGCTTAGTTTTATAAAAATAGGTATTTTTTTCCACCATTAGGGTAAGTTTTTGAAACAAGTAGAACATTTAAGAGTGTATATTGACCAATCAAATGTAGGCTATAGAACCCGGGGAGGTTTTATAGGGAGCGCTCATATACGGATCAATGGCTCCATAATTCCTTTGGAGATAATCAAAACTAGGGACATAGTTATGTCAACAAAGCTTAACCTCAAAGGTTTGATTTGGTTTAAATGATTAAAATGTCAAAATAGCATTTATTATTTTAGTTCCTTTCCTAAAAGAAAATTATTATTTCACTTCTACTATGCTTTAAATTTCACTGTGCCTATAATTATTATCTAAAATTATATTTTACTTTTTCCATGTGATAAATATAAAATATTTAATTTTACCAATGCCAAAACTTTCTCTTTTTGGTAACATGTAAATGTACTTTTTTTCCTTAATTTGATTTCTTTTTTTTAACTTTAACAGATATTTTCAAATTGCCCTTTATTTTTTTTTTTACCTTAGTCTTTTTTTTTAAATTTCCCCAATACATTATTTTTTTCCCCTACTGTACAGCATGGTGACCCAGTTACACATACATGTATACATTCTTTTTTCTTGAGGGTAAGTTTTTATTAGAAACCATTTCATAATAATGTAGACTTTTGAGTATTTCCATCTCCTCTGACAAAATTATGCTAAATAGCAGACTTGCTAGGCTTGGAGAAGGGTAAGATTGTATATAGAGTTGGAGGGGGTAAAACGTAAATTATATGAAAAAGGCAAAATATGCAAAAAGGTAAATATGAAAAAGAGCCTGTGAGATGGAACAGAACCATTGAGTTATTCTAGCATTCTATGTCCAAAACAGCCCATGCTGTTGAAACTGAGGCCTAGAGAGAAATTACTTTCCTGGGATCAGCCAATTAGATGCACAGTGAAGTCTCCTCCTATATTTGTTGTTTTTCTTTTCCTCCTGACTTAACCACCAAGTCATTTCCTCTATTGCTTTTTACTGGTTTGGGATATTTAATCAAGAGTGGGAGGCATTCTGAGAAAAGAGAAAAGTGGTATGATGCTACGAATACAAAGGTGGAGAAGGTGGAAGTAATTATAAATTAGGGATTTCCCCTGGGAGAGGGCTCATACTGGGGCACCCTGGGAAAAGCACCTGGAGAGACAGGTTTACATTCTAAGAGTTATTCCCTAAATTTGACTTAGGAGGTAAAGTGGAGTCATTGTGACTTCTTGAAGAATGTTTTCTTTGGAATCGGAAATTTGGCAGCAGGCATTCTAATTCTTGAGGCTGGAGCTTCACTGAACAGTGAAGAATGGAAATGCTCTTTGGGTCACCAGCATAGAGGAAATATTTAGCCTAATTCTTGAGGCTGGAGCTTCACTGAACAGTGAAGAATGGAAATGCTCTTTGGGTCACCAGCATAGAGGAAATATTTAGAGCTATGAAAATTTATTAACTCTCTGAGGGAGTGAACTTAAAAGGTCATTGGTAAATACAGGGTCATGGAGAAACTCAGACATATGGACCAGTAGGAGGAAGAGAAGAACTCAAAAGAGAAAACGTAGGAAAAAAAAAAACATAAAAGTTGAAAAGGGATGCAGTTTTGTGCAGTATCAGAGTAATACATAGAGACAATTTCAGAGAACAAGACTTTTATTAAGCAGAAAATAATGAAGAATTAAAATAGACATTTAGACTTTGTGAGAAGAATCTGTGAATTTCCAGACTTTTTGGAAAACAGCAGTTTTTCAATTGCTTCAAAGGGACTTAAATTAGATATTTATTCAACAAATGTTTATGAAGCACCTACCATGTGCTAGCATATTCTATTGATGCTTTTCATGTTATTTATGACCAATCCCTTGGAACGCCCCTTTATTCTTGGCTTTTTCTAGCATGTTTATCTCTAATAAGTATTAACACCCCCCCTTCAATTATTCAAAAATGCCATGAACTCTTTGGATTATTCAGTGTAGGAAACTATCAGACAAAATCATCCTTGAGACTATATTTTGGCTCCTATTAGAAACAAATATTTAAAAATCTTTATGAAATTCCTGTGAATTTATTGGAAGAACAATTACTGTGGCTTACAAGTGAGGACGCTTTCATTTTATTTCATATTTTATTTTGTTTTACATGTGTAGTAAGAATTTCAAGATAAGGACATTTGCTGCATGTCACCTGTAATTCTGTCTTAGGTTTGGTGAGATATGACAGACTAGTAGGACAAGAAACAAGAATATCCCTTTACGCACTGGATGAAATACCTATGTGCAGTGGATGCTTCTTAACTTCTAGGTCTGCGTTCTCAAGAGATGCAGGCATTTTTTTGGAAAGGAAAGTATAAGAAGGCACAGTTTCAGATCACAGGGAAAGCATTTCACTATAACTAAAATCATTTTACTAAAATTGTCTTCTGGTCCAGAATTTTAAGAGACTTAGGCCAGGTTCCTAGGCCTAGGGATGTTTGTATATTCTTTTTACAAGTATTTACTGAGCAACTACTAGGTGCTAGGTAATGGACTAAACCAAGGAACAAGAGAAATAAGATTATTTATGTGTGTGTCTCTTATTTTCTAATATGTAGAATTATATACATAAGTAAATAGTTTGGGTATTTTGAAGTACCATGAAAAAAATAGAGAAGCAGAAAATAGTAAAGTGTATACATGGAGGATGGGGCTACATGATGGCTTATTGTATATACTGAGGAAGTGATGTTAGAGCCTATACTTGAGTGACATGAGAAAGTGAGTAATGAAACTATCTCAAGGAAAGAAGTTCCACAGGAAAGAAACACAAAAGCACTGCCCTACAAGAGGATGAATAAGGGGCATGTGTGAAAAGTAAGAGATGGGGTGGGGAGGTGATGGTAAAAATATAACTGGAAAGGTACTATTTTTAAGTCATCAAATCATTGGAGCTTGGTTGTTAATTGGATTTTACTCTAAGGGAGATGGGAATACACTCTAGGGTTTTGCACAAGGAAGTGATACTATATGATTATATTTTTCAAATATCAGACAGCTACTTTGTGTAAAGTACACTGAAGTAGGACAGGAGAGAAAGGAGAGGAATCAGTTAACAAGGTGGTTACAGATGAACAGGAGACTAAAATAGTAGCTATTAAGGACAAAAGTGGTCCAAGTCGAGCTGTGCAAGATAGCCAGTAGTTGAGAGTGTGAGTCTTTTTTTTTTTTTTTAGCAGATTTTATTACAAATAGTAGAATAGTTCTCCTCACTTCAGTGTGGTGGTGATTGGACTAAAGCAAAAAAAAAAAAAAAAAAGATGTATAATTAAAAAAAAAAAAAGAGCTATAATCATTTGAGCATGAGTTAAAAGAGGAAGACCAGTTATTAAAAAGTAAAACAGTTTCCTTACTTAAATACTAATCAGATAAAAAAAAAGGAATTCAGATGATGAAAAACAACACTAGACTACAAACCTACCAAACTTCTTGCATTTACAGACCTTGAAAAGGTCTGGGAGTTCCCATCGTGGCTCAGTGGTTAACAAACCCAACTAGTATCCATGAGGACATGGGTTCAATCCCTGACCTTGCTCAGTGGGTTAAGAATCCGGTGTTGCCACAAGTCGTGGTGTAGGTCACAGACGCAGCTCAGATCCCGTGTTGCTGTGGCTGTGGTGAAGGCCGGTGGCTACAGCTCTGATTTGACCCCTAGCCTGGAACTTCCATATGCTGTGGGTGCAGCCCTGAAAAGCCAAAAAAAAAAAAAAAAAGAAAGTAGGACCAATATTCTGATGTCCTCTTTTATTTCATCAACTAAGCATATTTTAAAATAATAGCAGAAATATCATCTCTTCTAATGTTCATTTATTTAATCTTTTTTAACCTATATTACAGACTTTATCCATTATCTTTTTTTTTTCTTGTCATTCAAAAAAAAATGAAAAAAAAAATTGCTTTTCTGGCCACACCCATAGCATATGGAAGTTCCCAGTCTGGGGATTGAATCTGAGCCTCAGCTACAACCTATGCTGCAGCTGCAGCAACACAGAATCCTTTAACCCACTGCACTGGGCGGGGGATCAAACCTGTGCCTCCACAGCAACCCAACTCAGATTCTTAACCCACTGTGCCACAGTGGCAACTCCATGAAACTTTTTTTCATTGACAAATGAAACCTTCATGGTTAGTCCCCTGATACTATCCCATCTTCTAAAGGTTGACAATAAACTTCAATATTATTTTTGTAATATTAATTTTAGAGTTACTTTAGTATTTGCAGAGTAGCTCAATTTTGCCTTTATACCAAAATTAGGCCAATAAAATACAGGCCATCTAGTTAAATTTCAACTTCAAATGACAAACAAGTTTTTAGTATAAATGTGTTCCAAACATTTCATAGGACATACAGTAAAAAAAAGTATTTGTAATGGCAAGTTTTTTACTTTGTAACTGAAATTTAACTGAAAGTTCATTTTTATTTGCCAAATCTGTCAATCTTGACCTAAATCTCTTCAAGCTGTCTCTATGTACATTTTCATTTGTAGTTTACACACTGAAGTGTCTACTATTAAAGGGTGCCTAGACTGTCACCAAAGAACATCTCTACATTAAAATATCTAGATTCCTAAAAAAGAGCACGTTCTTAGTTCCTATATCAATCTCAAATTCCTTATACGCATTTTCTATTTCATTATAAAATAATGCAGTATGTACTGAAGTGGAAACATCTTAACTAACTTCTAATCACTGTAGTGAAAAGTGCAGTACTTATGATATTGATGCATATGTATTGATTCATCTGAAGCCTGTAAGACAAGTACTTAAAGGGAAAGCATCCATATTTCCTCTTTTAAGGAAATTTAGTACCTTCAATAGTTTGACCGTGACTGTAAGTGCAATAATACATTCTCTTCTTGGATTCTGTGTACCTATCACACACCCTCTGCAAGGCATGAAGTGACTAGGTGAATGTTTGTAAATAACTGGGATGAAGTGAGTTTTCTTCTCTTCTGTACACATAATTGTCCTGCCACTGCCCTTGGTCTTGCTTTGATTATTTTGCTTCCTTCATGAAATGCTAAAATAATGCATCATTTGGTATTATTTCTAGCTAATAGATAGCAGGAGAATTATGATTCTTATAAATAAATGTTTCTAATCCAAACCCACATCTGTATTTTCTCTCTGATTCTGTTTTCTATGTTTTAATAGCATTTTGGATGAACTTCCTATAGAAGCAATCTATAACTCCATTGAAACACTTTAAAGTGTTTTTGTAGGAAAGAAGAGGAATAATACTTTGCACAATCTGAAACAGACCTAGGCAGTGAGTCTGGAAGTTTTTGAAAAGAGAAAGACACAGAGTAAAGGAAAGAGAGAGGGACCTTGTCTCCTTGCAATTTGCAGATGTAATTATACTGAATAGGGAGGAGGAAGCTGAAGCAGCTGGCATGGATTTTGACAACCACATTTAAATTGTTTATAGGAAACTCCAGTAAACATGGGTGTTCCAGATGCAAGGAAAGACTGTGGTATTTGAAATCTTTGAGAGAAAAAAAAATCGGGCAGGTTCAGAGAACACAGGGTAGGATACAGGGCCATTTATAAACAGAATGAAAACTGGACAGGTCAAGGCTAGGCCTCTTGAACAACCCCTAATATCTACCACTTTCAAGGTGGGGAAATATTAGATGAAACTCATTAGAAGGTACTGTGGAAAGAAAAGTCCAAAACATAGCAACTTAAAAAGAAAGGAATAATATACATTTCCGGAATTCCCTTTCAGGATTACAGTTAGACAGTGAAGAAATTGTACACAAGAAACTAGCCCGAGGTTTTCAACACCACCACCACCAACAACAAAAATTCATACTTATAATCCTCCAGAATAAATGTCTTTTGACTTAAAAGGTAAAGAGTATAATTTATTAGCTTAATAGTAAAGAGAAATGGAATACATTTCTATACCATCTTTGCCATTTGAGAACTTGTGATATTTCAGTTCATATTCCCCTAAAGAAATAAAAGAGTTGGAGGAGAGAAAATTTATTATGAGGCAAAACTGTGCAGACAAGTGGGAAACACTGGGATTACTGGCACTTATTTATCTATGTATTGCATGTGTGTGTCAAGTGGCTACTCCACACACAAGACTCATCAACAGACTCTGGCAATGTCACGCGAATGCTACGCAAGTTCCTACCTGCCTCTGTAGGTTCCTCATCTCAGGTCCAGAGGGCTGTGGGTCCAGTTTATGGACTGTGGGACTCAGAGCAATTTACTCAACTTCAGCTTCAGTTTCTTTCTCTAAAAACAATGATAGCAACAAAGATATGCAACCTTTACTTCATGATTTTTTTTTTTCACTTTTCAAATATCAACTGTTAGGATGTACTTTTCATTCAATAAAATTCAGTTTTGAGGGGAGGACTATTGACAAATGTATACAGTAACATAACCACCAAGCATGATTTAGAACATCTGCATCCCCCTGAAAAGTTCCCTCATGCCACCTGACAGTCATTCCCTTCCTGAGACCCAGCCCCCGGTAAACTAGAATCTGCTTCTTGTCACTACAGTTTTGTCTTTTAAGGTTTCAGGCATAAAAGCAGTCATACATTATATACTCTTTTGTGTCTGGCTTCCTTCACTGGGCAGAACACTCGCAGAATTTACCCTTGTTTTGTTTATCGGTATTTTTTCATTGTTTAGATTTAGATGTTGTTTAGATATTTTATGTAGAAGCTGGTGAGCAGTTCTTGATTTATAGAAATTGTTGAATGTGTGGCAGCTATTAAATTATTAAATGATTCTCTGACTCTGACTTTTTCCGTTGCAAACTGAGGAATACTATCATGTTCAAAAAGTAATATTTTGGGCTAATTCACAGAGGTTCCAGTTATAAATACAATGAGAAACTGGAAATTTTAGACATTATCTGGAAAAACTGAAGCTTCCTTTGATTCAATTAGTGAACATGTTCTTTAGACTGATTTATCAAGTTACATTTTCTCAATTCTATTTTCACTCTGTATGTGTAGATAAGGCCACATTTAGAAATATATAATCTCCAAGGGTCAGTCTTTATTGTCGTAGACATGACAATTTATGTTGTTGCAACTCTAGCAATCCGACTCTCTTAATGGCGTCATAAAACTTGACATACCATTTTTTTCCCTACAGGGGAGAAAATTAGGAAGTTCAATTTCAATATAGAAATGGCACTCAGAAAAGTGATCACAGATAAATCTCAAAGCTATTTTCAGAAAGAGGTTTCATTTCCTATGTCTTATACACTAAAAGTATGTCTCTGAAATTAACTCATTTTTTATGTGTGATCACAATTCGGACCATGTTATAATTTCTACAATCCCCAAATTAGAGTCTATTTGATGCCTAGAATTAGAAGGCTAAATTTGGGAAGTAGCCTGACTTATAATACTTTTCTAATTCAAAAGAGGATGTACGCTAGCTCAGAACTTGAAATTTGAATTTGGATTTTGCTTTTGAGCACTGGTGATCAGGATTTTCAGTTTGCAACCTCAACTCTTAAATGAATCCAGGATTTACTACTGAGATCAGTAGACTGCCTCTAAATGCAACCCTAGGCTGCTTATACTTACACTTAAATATGACTTAGCTGAAAACAGCTTAATCAGAACTTGGAAGTGATGGAAATGCCATCACTTTTTGTATGTAAATAAATTAATCCATCATATATTGTATATATGCCTAAAATGCTATTTTGCAGGTTAGTTTTATGATTATGATGTTATTGATTATCAGAAGTTTTAAATCTAAATTTTGATTTTTTAAAAACTTTTGTGTGCTACTGCTTGATTGAAGACAGTCAGCCAATCATTACTGTGTGCCAGCTACAGTATTCCTGGAAGGGCTGCATTAA
This sequence comes from Phacochoerus africanus, assembly GCF_016906955.1. Lineage (NCBI taxonomy): Eukaryota > Metazoa > Chordata > Mammalia > Artiodactyla > Suidae > Phacochoerus > Phacochoerus africanus. The sequence continues at coordinate 89,184,656 of NC_062553.1, forward strand.
TGCACCAATGTCCACTTTTAATCACATACTCCTCAGTATAATAAAGGAAAAGAGGGCTATCAGTAGGGTGAGGAATGGCTGGCATTTGCACCAAGGAAGAATAGAGCCAGTGTTCATCTGTATTTCAGTATAGATCCATTTCACCTATTTGAAAAGCTACTGGTAGTGAGTTTGTGATCCAGTGTTTGAGCTGAGAATCATATGAAATAAAACCTTCAGTTTCAACATCAGCACAAGGAAATGCCAGCAAAATTTCACAGCTGACAATTATGTTCAAGAAACAATGAGGACTTGGTGGTGGTGATAGTTTTTTAATACTCTGTGTCCAAAAAATATTTTTGCCTCAGGTGTGGATGATGGAGGTGAGTTGTGAACTGTGAACCCCAGAAAGGTATACTTACTAGAAAAAAAGGGATAGGGGCAAAAGATGGAGCAACATAGACCTTGTCTCTGTAACACAAACTATCCCCATAAAGTAAAGCTCTCTGAGATGGTTCACTGAAATGCATTTAATTAACAAAATAGCCTCTCTTTCCATTTCCAAAGAAATGTTTTATAAAAACATATTGAATTTTGTCATCCCCACATTTCTTGCAATGACTTCACATTGCGTTTCCTTGTTTTCTTTTTGTCCCACAAGAATATATTTCTTAGGGAAGTACTACAACCAGTGGTTTGCAAATATGTTTTTTTGTTTACTGTGATTAATAAAAAAATTCATTTTACACATTTTACATTGCAACCACATGCATACACTTATCTTGAAATTAAATATATATTATTGTTATACATATAACAAATAAAATGTTTATAAAACTTTACCTTACCATGAGTTATACTCCCTGCTATTTTTTTATTCTATTCAATTTATAAAAAAAATCTTTGTGGCCTACTGTATTGATCTCACAACCCGTTAATGGTTTGCAAACCACATATTAGAAGACACTGTATAAATATGTTTGCATCCTACAATGGCTTGGTAGGATCTGTGTATACCTGCAAAAAGTTGATTTAGACTTTTTCAATATGGTCTCCTGTAGCATAAAACTGTTCTTAAGAGGAAATAAAAGTTTTTAATTTTGATTAATTTTTACCATATTGAGCAAATTTTTGCATCTAAAGTGTTTTTCTTTCTTTTTAACTTTTATTATAGTTGATTTACAATGTTCTGTCAATTTTGCTGTACAGCAAAGTGACCCAGTATATACATATACACACACACACACACACACACACACATACATACACATATTCTTTTTCTCACATACAGTATCATTAGTATAGGAATCAGGAGGCCTGGGATGTCTTTAAGCACTCATTTTACCTAAAGGAGCCTCAAGAACTCAAGAATTCTCTCTCTCTGTGTATGTAAATAAATATACAAACACACATGTATGTGTATATTTTTGTTTTGATATTTTTTTACCATGTGTTTATGTTATTTTTATAATAATATAAAAAATGAATTCACTTAACTGGATTACTTCCAAATTTTGGTTTAGGTTAAAAAACAAGGGAGTTTCCCTCGTGCTTCAGTGATAATGAACCCAACTAGCATCCATGGTGATACAGGTTCCATCCCTGGCCTCACTCTGTTGGGATCCTATACCATGAGCTGTGGTATAGGTTGCAGATGTGGCTCGGATCCCGCGTTGCTGTGGCTGTGGTGTAGGCTGTCAGCTGCATCTCCAATTCAACTCCTACTCTGGGAACATCCATATGCCATATGCATGGCCCTAAAAATACAAAAAAAAAAAGTATTCTGTTATTTGCCATCAAGTTATAACCAAGTAATTACTTCACTAGTAGAAATAACGAAATTTCCCAGCTCCGTGGCCTTTTTCTTGACTGGTTATCCTTACAAACATGCATCTTATATTGTTTAAGATAACCAATCAGAGCTACTTAGTGGTACAGGTGATGGTGAGAGAAAGCACAAGACTTATAAGAATCTAACACACAATTTTTGCTTAATGTTTAGTCAGTATCTCCTAACTCTAAATCTAACTTTATTTTTGACTCCTTTTTTTCACAAGATACCCATGTTTCTGTTTCTCAAATGAGGTCTAAGACTTCTTGATATAAGATGGTGAAACATGAACTATTCCCCACAATGCTTTCTTCTACTGAATAATTTTTAGAGAGCAAGTATTGGCTAAGAGATACTAAAATGTGGTACACCCTTAATAATAACTTGAACACACTGGTAAAATTCAATTGTATGTTCTTTTCTGTCCTTTTCAACAAGGGTGATCTTTAATTAAATGTAATAAAATGCCACATAAACTAAAACTTTTGTTATTAAAAACACTTCATTTATTTTTTTTTCTTCCAGAGGTTCTGATATAAAGCTTTCAGATTTCCATTTGAATTATACTTTAGGCATGATAAATAAGATGTCTCTACTAAATATGTTGATCCCTATTTAAGCCATAAATTTATTGTTTGACTACTGCAGCACACACATAGAGTGATGCAAATGTCACATTTCTGTGCAGAACATAAAGCAGCTTTAAACATCAAAGATTGACATTATACTGATGTGAACCGAACTATTGGGCCAGAGAATAACCTTTTGTAGGGGGGAAATGAAGCTTAAAAGAGATAGCTAAGTGATTATTCTTCACCGTGTCAGATAGCAGATTTCATATTTAGGACCCCAAGATAGTCTTTCTCTGAATAGCCTTCTTTTCACTTGTCTGTTGGGGTGAGCTAGTCTGCTCAATGCAAGCTAGTTAAGTCCTTGACAACTGTAAGATTGTTAATAGACATAGCTATACCTCTCAGTCTGCAAGGGAGGTGTATATTGAATATTTGTTTATGTAAATATTTGGAATGAGGATAAAGTTTTGAAATATTGTCTCTATAGCATTAGTTACATGAAAGCTGTGTGACAAACATCAGAGTCCTAAAGTGTAAAAGAGAATTTAGGCACCTACATGTGGATTTCAGGCATCTCAGAAGAGGTATGCTTCTCTATCTCTCTCTCGCACTATAAAAAGTACTTCTGGCCAAAAGGAACAAACTTCCAGTTATAAAATAAATAAGTCCTAAGGACATAATGTACAGCACAGTGACTACAGTTAGTAATACTGTATTGCATATTTGAAAGCTGCTAAGAGAACGAATCTTAAAAGTTCTCATCACAAAAAGAAATTATAACTATATGAGTTGATGGATGTTTATTGGAATATTGTGATCATGCTGTAATATAAACAAATACCTAGTCATTATGCTGTATGCATGAAACAAATAAAATGTTATATGTCAACTATACCTCAAATAAAAATAAAATTACTCTATTCACTTGTAAATGTTCTATATGCCATGCTTAGTTATGTATTTTTTCTTGTAGAACTGTAAAACCCATTAAGAAAACTAATAACCAAAGAATGAATAGTATGTCCTCAGAATTAAACTAGCCTTTTGGCTAAGGGAATATAGAAGACCTAAGTTTATTTCAGTCATGAATTGTCACTCCAAGAGGTGATTCTGTCAGAAGTGAAGGGCAATGAGGGAATTGAGAAATTGTAAGATTAAGCTATTTTATGTGCAACATCCCAGAAACTGTTAAACTAAATTATTCCCACCAAAGATTTCTCAGATAAAAAGTTATAAACAAGATATATTAACATTTGAGATTGGCCAAGTCTAATGTGAAGTCAGAGAAAGTATCAATATAAATTAAAACCTTTACATATTAAAATTTTTAATTGTGTTTTCACTTATGACTATCAATTATAATAAAATAACAGTAATTAGTTATCTAACTGATTAGTGCCAATTCGATTATTTTCCTGTGTCAGTAAGTATGTATTGTTAATATATCAGGATCACTAAGGAAAATAGAAACCATACTAGGTAATTCAAACAGAAAGAAATTCAAAACAATAGTTTAAGAAAAAAAAAACAAAACAATCAAAAAGATCAATGAAACCAAGAACTGGTATTTTGAAAAGATGAACAAAAGTGATAAACCTATGGCCGGGCTCACCAAGAAGAAATGAGAAACAACAAAAATAAACAACATAAGAAATGAATGAAGAGAAATAATGACCAATGTCACCCAGATATAAAAACACATGAGAATACTAGGAATAGTTATATGCTAACAAATTGGATAACCTAGAAGATATGGACAAATTTCTAGAAACATACAAGATGCCAAGACTAAGTCAAGGAGAAACAGACATCTTGAACAGACTAGAAGTGAAAAGAATTTATAATTTAAAAAAAAAAAAAAAAAAAAAAACTCCCAGGAAACAAAAGTCCTGACCAGGCAGAATCACAGGAAAATTCTATCAAACATATAAAGGAGAACTAATACATATCCTTCTCAAACTATTCCAAAAATTTGAAGAGGTGGAAACAATTCCAAAATAAGTCTACGAGGACACCATTACCGAATACCAATATCAGAGAAAGACATAAAAGAAAATTATAGGCTCATATCTTCCATGAACATAGATGCAAAAATCCTTAACAAAATATTATCAAACTAAATTGAAAAATACATAAAAAGACCATATACTATGATCAAGTTGGATTTGTTCCAGGGCACAAATATAGTTCAGCATTCACAAATCAATGTGATACACTACATTAACAAAACAAAGGATAGAAATTACATGATTATCATCATGAGCAGAAATGGAAAAAGCACTTGACAAATTTCAACATCCATTGAGGATTAAAAACTTTCATCATGGATATAGAGGGAACATGTCTCAACATTAAAGGCCATTTATGACAAACCCATAGCTAACATAATGCTCAACAGTGAAAAGTGGAAAGCCTTCCTGCCAAACTCAGGAACAACATAAGAATGCCCACTTTCACCACTTCTATTTAACATAGTATTGGAAGTCCTAGCCACAGCAATCAGGTAAGACATATAAGGTTTACAAATTTGGAAGTAAAGAGATAAAACTGTCACTATTTGCAGATGACATGGTACTCTATATAGAGAACCCTAAATTCTTCACCCAAAAACCATTAGAAGTAGTAAATGAATTTTACAAAGTTATAGGATACAAGATTAACATACAGAAATCTATTGTTTCTATACACTAATAATGAAATATCAGAAAGAAAAAAATTAACTTCTTATTAAAATTGCACACCAAAAAATACCTAGGAATAAACTTAACCAAGGAGGTGGAAGACCTATACTTCGAAAACTACAGAATATAATGTGATCCCTATTAAAAAAACCATGACATTTTCTACAGAACTAGAACCAGCAATCCTAAAATTTATGAAGAATCACAAAAGACCTTGAATTCCCAAAGCAAGCCTAAGAAAAAACAAAACTGGAGGCATAACACCCTCAGACTTCTTACTATATTACAAAGCTACAGTAATCAAAATGGCAGTGTGATTTTGGCACAAACACATAAACATAGATCAATGGAACAGAACAGAGAGCCCAGAAATGAACCCATGTACCTATAGTCAATTCATCTATGACAAAGGTGTCAAAAATAAACAATAGGGAAAAGATAATCTCTTCAACAAGTGGTACTGGGAAAACTGGACAGCCAGATTTAAAACAATTAAGATTAGGAGTTCCCTTCATGGCTCAGTAATAAAGGAACCCAACTAGGATCCATGAGGATGCCAGCTCAATCCCTGGCCTTGCTCAGTGGGTTAAGGATCCCACGTTGCTGTGAGCTGTGGTGTAGGTCACAGATGTGGCTTGGATTCTGCATTGCTATAGCTGTGGCGCAGGCCGGCAGCTGTAGCTCTGATTCAACCCCTAGCCTGGGAACTTCCATATGCCACAGGTGTGGGCCTAAAAAGAAAAAAGAAAAAAAATGAGATTAGACTATCCCCTCACACTGTATACAGAAATAAATTTATAATAGTTTAAAAACCCAAATGTAACATTTGAAACCATAAAACTCCTAGAAGAAAACATTGGTGGAATACTCTTTAACATAAATCACAGCAACATTTTCCTGGATCAGTCTCCTAAGGCAAAAGAAATAAAAGCAAAAATAAACAAATGAGACTTAATTAAACTTGAAAGCTTCTGCATAGCAAAGAAAATTAAAAAAAAAGGCAATTTATAGAATAATAGGAAATGTTTGCAAATAATGCAACTGACAAGGGCAGCTTGTACAACTCAATATCAAAAGAACAAACAAACCAATCAAAAAATAAATGGAAGACCTGAATACAGATTTCTCCAAAGAAGATAGGTAGTTGGCCAAGAGGCACATGAAAAGATGCTTAACATCAGTAATTATTAAAGAAATGCAAATCAAAACCACAATGAGATGTCATCTCACATCTGACAGAATGGTTATCATCAAAAAGTTTATCAATAACTAATGTTGAAGAGGACATAGAGAAAAGAGAACCCTCACACACTGTTGCTTGAAATGTAAATTGGTCAAACCACTGTGGAAAATAGTATATAGGTTCCTCAAAAACTAAGAATAGAACTACCATATAATCCAGCAATATCACTTCTAGCTATATATCTGGAAAAAAATGAAAACACTAATTTGAAAAGATACATGATCCAAACGTCCATAGCAGTGTTATTTACAATATCCAAGACATGGAATCTACCCCCATTTGCCCATCAACAGACCATTGGATTAAGAAGATGTGAGGTACATATATATATATATATATATATATATATATATATATATACACATATATATATATATAATTATTAATCACAAAAAAGAATGAAATCTGTCATTTGCAGCAACATGGATGGACCTAGAGAATATTATCCTTAGTGAAACAAATTAGACCAAGAAAGACAAATATTGTATAAATTACTTATATGTGGAATCCAAAAGAATAATATAAATGAATTCATATGCAAAAGGGACTCACAAATATGGAAAATAAACCAGTGGTTACCAAGAGGAGAGGGAAGAAGGGAAGGACATGGAGGATATGGGATTAACAAATATGACTACTGTAAATAAACTATATAAGCAACAAAACTAATGTATAGCATGGGGAATTATACCCATTATCTTGGAATACACTATAAAGGAGCACAGTCTGCAAAAATACTGAACCCCAATGCTGTATACTTGAAACTAACACAATATTGTAAATCGACTATACTTTAATTAAAAAACAAGTAAATAAAACAAGTAAGCAGTAAAGCAAAATAAATAATACATGGGTTTGGAAGCTTCAAAAAATTATTGAAAGGCTTAAGAGAGTTACATTTGGGATGTAAGTGGATATCATTAGGTTGTAGATTTTGTGCCTCAATTTTGGTCTTGTGAGTCAAAAATTTGCTGGTTCCACTTTGAGTTACAATGTAGGAAACATGTGTGAATGAGAGAGCTAACCATTAGCTTCAAGGCTGGATATTGACAAAGAAGTGTAGTCCAGCTGGCCACAGCAAAACTTTCCATCTGTTAGAACAAATACCGTAAGATGCCAGCATGATTGGTATTTTGTACTTGGTACTGAAAAAAAAAAAAAATGCTATGCCTAGAAATACACTAGAAGAAAATTCACAAAAAATATTATCAGTGCTTCACTTTTGTAATAAATGAGATTTGGTCTTAAATGTATGTTGAATTTTTTCTTAGATGACTTTATTGTTGCAATTGGATTTCTACTGATGTACTAGTTTCTTATTACTGCATAATAAATCACCATAAACTGAATGACTCAAAACAACCCATTTATTATCTTAGTGTTTTTTGAGCAAGGAATCTGGGCACAGCTTAGCTGGGCCCTCTACTACGGGTTTTACAAGACTGCAATCCAGGTGTCGTTCTGGGTTGGGGTCTTATTTGGAGGCTTGACTAGGAAAGAACCCATTTCCAAACTCCTCAGTTTGCTTGGCAGAAGTACATTTTTCGTAGATATTAAACTCATGGGGGCTTGCTTCTTTAAGGCTTTTCTGAACTCAGGGAAAACTTAATCTTAGTTTTAAATATCTTACCTGATTATGTCAGGCCCACCCAGGGTAATCTGTCTTTTATTAATTTAAATTACACCCTTTATCTTTTGCCTATATAGCAAAAGTAACAGTCTTGGAAGTGATATCCTATCATATTCACAGGCTCAAGGAGAAGAGATTATACAAGGGCTTAAGTCATAAAATATATTAGAATTCTACATACCACAATTATTAAAAGAGACTATTGGGAATTTTCTCTTTTGGGAACTTTCTGCTTCACATTGCAGGGAACAACATTTCTAGGGTATTCTTTAGCTGGCTGCATCGGAGTATTAGGATAGTAATTTCTGAGATGGGAAGAGAATGGTCTTGAAAAGTATCCTTTTTCTCTACAGTAGAGTGATGATTTGAACTGGTACAATTTAATTCTAGAATTTTAGATTATATCATTCTAGAACTAGAAGTTGCTAGAGGATGCACCTTGATATTCCCTATAATTTAAAAAATATATAAATAGAACCATAATATGGATTGTACACTATCACAGCTAATTAGAAATGTAGCCACAATCAGAACCTTGGTTTCTTGACCTCCTAATCCAGTAGTATTTTTCATAACACTATTGTATGTGAAAACACCATCCTATGGTAGCCACAAGATTAAAATGGGCAAATTTGTTTATTAGAATTACAACTTTTCCAATTTCAATACACTGAAAGATCTAAGACTAATCTTGTGCCTAGTTTATCGTTTAAACTGTACATATTTTTTACTGAGGCTTTGAGATTATTCTATTTGTTACAGCCAATCAATGAGTATTTAGAGCATAGTGGTAAAGAAAAACATTATCAAAAAAAAGATAAACTAGTTCCCTGATCTTCCCCTTATTACCTCTACCACCTAATTGCTCTTCTTCTTCAGGCCTCTATCCAATGTGACTTTCTTATTTAAAATGAAAACAGGAGTTCCTGTTGTGGCTCAGTGTGTTAAGAACCCAACAGTCTCTGTGAGGATGAGGGTTCTATCCCTGGCCTCAGTCAATGGGTTAAGGACCCTGAGTTGCTGCAAGCTGCGGCAGAGGTCCCAGATGCAGCTCAGATCCTTAATTGCTGTGGCTGTGGTGTAGGTCTTCAGCTGCAGCTCTGATTCAACCCCTAGCCTGGGAACTCCCATATGCCTCAGGCACAAGCTTAAAAAGAAAAAAAAAATGAAAACACTCCCAATCTCCCTTGCTCCAAAGTATTGATCACCACCTTATTGTTAGTTTATTGTCTATATCAGCCCAGTAGATTGTAGGCACATGATGGCAGGGATGTTTGTTGTGCCCACTGCTGCATCTTTGGTCTCCTCAACAGTAATTGGCACAGAGTAAGTGCTCAGCAAATATGCATGGGATGAAAAAAATAAAAGAATGAATGTTTAGTTCAGGCTCATCCACAAAAGCAACAAGGCCCAGAAAAATACCTAGCAAATGGGGACAATCTCCTGAGTAAACCTGGGAAATTGTTATGAAAGAAATACTAGAAAAGTTACAATAATGTTTGGGTAGCCTGGGATTTTAGAGTCACTACTTTAGATGACATAAAGCTGTTACACAGGCTGATTTGTCATAAGCAGGTTAGAATACCAAGCACTGAGGCCCTTGATCAAACAAGTAACCTGAAAACCTTCTATTCAGGTCCTGGGAAACATCTAGCTCACAGAAATCATTGTTATAGGATGATACCTTAGGGAGACACATTAGCTATTTACTCCTTAAGAATTATAAATTTTATATACATAACTGCTCGGAAAGTTGCATCAGCTCTTTAGATGGACATAGAGTTGCCTTCATTTAGTTCGATTCAGGCATATGTCTTTTCTTTTCCAAAAAAAATCAATGTAAGAACTAGCCCTATAGGAATGCCCTTCACGGCACAGTGGAAATGAATTTGACTAGAAACGATGAGGTTGAAGGTTCGATCCCTGGCCTTGCTCAGTGGATTAAGGATCTGGTGTTGCCTTGAGCTGTGGTGAGTGTTGCAGATGCAGCTCTAATCTGGCATTGCTGTGGCTCTGGCATAGGCTGGCAGCAACAGCTCAGATTGGACCCCCAGCCTGGGAACTTCCATATGTTAAGGGTGTGGCTCTAAAAAGACAAAAAAAAAAAAAAAAAAAGAACTAGCCCTATAGGAGCTAAAGCTCTTTGGGGCGTTTGTTGGTTGGTTGGTTTATTTGCTGTTGTTGTTGTTGTTATTGTTTTTTTAAGGGGAGGGTTTGTTTTTGAGAAACTGACATAGAATCCTATTAATCAATGCCTTCTACATAATGCTTGACCTAACTTTTCTTCAAATTTAGTAATTGGGAATAAAATGAGCGAACAACATACACAAACTCACATTTGGAAAAACCAATATATTTTAATCCTTCTAATGGTGAGCTACATGAGAAATGGCAACTTTTTGTCTTTTCCTTGGCTGCCAGGATGTTTAGAATTATTGTTATTTTCTTAGCATGGCCCATTTCCCTGGTTTGCCTGGGATTCTTATGTATCTCAGGACACAAGCCTTTCAGAACTAAAATTGGATAGTTTCAGGCTAACCAGGAAAGGTGGTCACCTTACTTTTGACAATAAAAGAAATGTATGCTTGTGTCTGAAATGTTAAAATTATAAATTTATAAAAGCTGCATTAATTCAATAAGTATATTCTATGAAGTTTATACAAAAGTAAAGTAGGCTGTAAGCATTCAGTCTAAATGGGAAATTCTACTTGACTAGTTGGATTAAGGAACCAGAACCAAGAGTAAGAGAGTAACTTAAAGAAAGGATTTGAAAGTCAGTGATGTGGAGGAACAGCTAAAGAACAGATGGTCTCTTTATGTCCCTTACTGGGAGAACCAAGAGACATATACTAAGCGGTAGGGAAAAAAAGACAATAGAGAAAACAGGAAGAGAAGCTTCTATTTTTATTATTGGCTAAAGCCCTTTCATTTCAAAGGTTATTTTTATAAAGATTCCATGTTCCTTGATAATTTCTTTACTGGCTTTCACATTTTTTATAAATTGAAACTTCCTGTCTTTAAACAGTGTTTAAAAATTAATGGATTAGGTACGTGCTAAGGAAAGAGAAATGTATAAAGTAAGATATCATTCTAAGAAGTTTTGGCCTAACTATCGTCACTATAAAGTGACAAAGCTCTGAGTGGAGATATTGGGGTTGGAAATGGTGCAGAAAGAATTTCAGCCACTGTTGCATATTGCAAAGCAGTCCCTTGTGCCTCTGTACCATCACTTTCTCAGCCTGTACTAAGCCAACATATTGTTTTCTGTCCAAGTAATTTTCAGTAACACCCACAGAATCCCCAGCAGTGACTGCATCTAACATAACACCTGGCAAAAATTCAACTTAATGTGAGCAAAATGGCATCACAGAATTTATGCTCCTACAATAAAATAAAATAAAAATACCTCCCTCCACATTCTGAAAGAGAGGAAAGGAAATGAACAAGCTCAAGGTTGTGAAATTAAGAAGTCTTTAGCCACTAATTCCAAGGCAAAATAAATAAATAAAACATGCATATTTTATAACCTGGTTCCAGCACCACTAAGGAAAGAAAATTATACAATTCTACCCAGAGAGCATCTGCGTGATAGTGGCAGTTTAATAATTAAAAACAAGTCCTTTTCATAGCAGCTTGTTCCATCAGTTTCCAGACACATTCAAGGGCCTTTCCTATATTCCAGGAACTGCGCTGGTTCCAGTCATTAACAATATTATTTCCATCAGGGAAATTTCACCAAACATAGACAACTTGTAATTTTTTTAATTCACGTTGTATCACACCATCGTTTTACACTGAGTTTACCATTAAACTTAATTTAGCCTTTATTGAATATACTATCATTTTTGACAGAACAGAGCTATGAGAAACAAAACTGTGAAAGTTGCCAAAACATTTGCGCTGTTTCACTCAGATTTTTAAAAAATTCAATACATTGCTCTGTCCCATAGAAAATTGGTCACATAGATGTAGATTTTTCATGCATGAGGCCTGATACCCACAAATCCCCTTACGAAGTAGTAGGATCCATGAGGCCTCATTTGAAAATGTGTCCCCCTCCCGTGGTTTGACTTGAATTTTGTCATGTGCGCTGTTGGATAAATAGCCCCCACTGTTGGCTCCATCTCCACAAGCTGACAGCCCAGCCTTGGCTCTGGTATAATGTTTTTTGTTTTGTCTTGTTTTGTGTGGGGGTGAGTCCTTAATCACATTAGAAGCTATTATAATCCCCCAGGCCAATGAGGGCCAATGAGACAGCTTGCTCTTGATGGGGCCATTCTTCCTGGGCCCCACTGCTTTGTGAGCAATGGATTTCCACAACATTGATAAGATGACATTATTCTCTCAACATAGTTCCTATTGTCCAACAGTTGGTGCTGCCTTTCTGTATCACACAGAAGTCTAGAACACACAGGAGAGTGTTCAAATGGTTGGGAGAAAAGAAAACTTTCCCCATGCATTTTTACTTAAGATATTGTTTTATTTGTACTCTGTGAAAGCAACTTTCTCTAGTATCAACCTGCTTTTCTATTTCCTATGCTAGGATGAGATGAAAACACTTTAAAAATGTACAATCTGGAGTTCCCAGTGTGGCTCCATGGGTTAAGGACCCAAAGCTGTCTCTGGAAGGATATGGATCCCTGGCCTCACTCAATGGGTTAAGGCTTTGGCGTTGCCGCAGCTGCAGTGGAGGTTGCAGATGTGACCTGGATCCAGCGTTGCTGTGGCTGTACAATCTGCACTCACATTGCTCGAAAGTTTAACATCCATTTCTGAGTATTAATAAAGCATTGTAGTTAAGAAAGTAACCTGTATCACTAGCTGACTCTGGCTTTGAAATCTGGCCTTTTCTTATATGACCTATGTAACTTTTAGAAAGTGACTCAAACTCTCTATACTGGAGTTTACCCATCTATAAAGTGTAAATAATAATAAATATTTACTTAACATGTTTGGGGAAGTTAACGCCAGTGTGCTTTAGCAGTATATTTATCACATAACCACTAGTTAAATTCTTGTCATTATTGTGATCAGAAAATATTATTAAAGCAGGTAAAAATAGATCTTTACATAGCTATAAAGTTAAAAATCCACACCTTTAAAAATATAGTATGTATGTCCTATGGTAAAATTGCATATCTTTAAAAGAAAGTAACATAAAACACATAAGCAAATAAAATAAAGAGTTCTACATTAATAAATATATTTTAATTCTAGCAAGTTTATTCTTAAAGCATGTGCTGATGTTGTTTCTATGAATTCTCTTAAAACTCCATAATAACCAATACTTTTTAAAAAATTGTTGTTTGTGAAGTAAATCATTTCATGGCATATTTTTCAGAGAAACCTATTTCAGTGTTTACCCCAGGCTTACATGGATATATACTTAAGGGCTCTTCATAAGACTAACACATTGGAAAGATAAAAAAGCAATTCCTTCCCGTAGCTCCCCAAGGGAGCTCAAATTGTACCCATCAGGAATGAAATAGAATTCTTAGAAGCACAAGAAAACACCTGCAAAGATTATGACACCTAAGACACTATTCTCTTTGTTCTCTGATAGTGTAAAAAAAAAAAAAATTACACATTTTCTAAGGAACTCTGACACCACATATAAAAGTAAGTGGTACTGCCCACCAGTCCTGGAAGGCTAGACCTATGGTGGCCTCTGACACAGTGTGAGAGAATGGTTTCTAGGATGCCTACAACAACCAGAGCAGTGTTTTCAAAGAACTTATGTGCATATCCCTTGAAGCTGTACAAAATAAACCTGCATAGAAATTTTATGACCACTTTTTTATTTAAAGATGATATGAATACTTTCTACTAAAGAGAGACCTAGTCAGCCTTTTCCTTGCCCATTTTGAGGTACCGCCAAGGCCTAGGGTAGTTATGGGGCAGGTGCAAACGTTTGCCATATATGCAGAAGGTTGGGGCAGGTGCAAAGGTTTGGGGCAATATAAGATGCAGAAAAAAAAAAGAGTCAAGCAAGAACACCCACCTTCATTCTCTACTTTTATTATTTGGAAAAATAGCCACCACGCCACCTCCAATACCCACACAACACACTGTACGAGTATTTTTTCCCTTTATCTTTCTGTTCTGGGAAGAACTTCTAGTCAACTACCTTCTGCTAACAGGGCCTTGTAAATTCTTTGGGAAGCTTCAAAACCTTGGCCAGGTGAAAAGTATGGGTGCTTACACTTAGTCTCCCTACTTCTGCTCTACCTCAAGCTCCTGTTTGTTATCTCCCTCCCAAAGAGAGGGACGTGCAAGTGGGAAGAGGGCCAAAATTGGGCCTTGGGCAACGGGATTTGGTAACTGAGAACCAATTATTTAGGGCAGTTGTTAGCATCAGTGAGAGATTCCAAAAAAGATGCGGAGGTGTATGAAGGCTTCAGAGAAAAGGGAAATGAGAAGTGAAGGAGAAATGGAGGACTTTAGGTTTTGAACAAGGCTAGAGCTAGCAAATGCCCATAACTGGGTGGATTCACATATAATTTGGTGTGAATAATTTCAATCTTTCTCATGTAAAGGGATTATTTGGAATCAGCTGAAATAATCAATGTGAGACCATTTCATAAAAATTCAAGCACAATATGAATATGAAATTTTAGTTGTGATTATAGCTATTTTACCAAATAAAAGGCCTAATGGCATGGAAGAGGTTTAAGTTAATAGGATATTAATTTTTCTGTAGTTTGGTCATTTTAAAATTCTTTTCTCATGCAAAATCAAAAGGACAAGGTAGTGTAGGTGCTAAAAAAAAGGTATTTGCTCAAGATATCACTTACCTCTTAATCTTTTAAATAGCACAGCAGCTGCTTTAGTTCCTCCGTAAGTCTTACAAACTATGTTACCACAGTTGCCTGAAGATTCCTCAAACTGTGGGCAATTGAGTTTTTGCACAGGGGTTATACGACCCAACAGACTATACCTACCCAGATGATAAATCCTTCAACTTCCTGGCCTGGAGACAGACAATTCCTCAGAGCCTTTTCTCTGAAGGCAGAGATCACGCTGGCCATGATAACTTGCACCAAGGACCCCCAAGTCTTCCCCTGTTCTTATATGGCTGCCTTTTGCCATGTGAGTTTGGAGCACCTCCTTCTAAAGTAATAGAGCATATTTTCTTCCCTCTGACTTCAGGCTTGGCCATGGGATTTGCTTTGGCAAAAAGAATATGACAGAAATGATGGTGTCTGTGTCTATGCTCTCTGTACATATGACAGAAATGGTGTGTCTGTGTCTATGCCTCAAGGGGCCTTGCGATTTTCAAGCTGCTTCCCTAATCTTCTGCCATTACCATGAGAAGGGCTTGCCTTGAATACCAGCTCATCAAAGGAAGATGACAGACATGTTGAGAAGAGCTGCTCCAGATGGGCCCAATTTAGGTTAACATCACCAAGACACCCCACTGGTGTATGAGATAAATGCATTCTTATTTTGTGTGCTGCTGAAAACTTGTGGTTGTGCATTATGCAGGATTATTGAAGCAATTGTTAATGAATACAGCGATGCTCCAAAGTTAATCACTTCTTCTGGCGCCATAGGAGCAAGGTCAGCACCAAACCTTCAGGCCTTCCATTTGGTCTCTTTTCCCTTTGCCGCTCTATTCTCTCCACAGGGGATCAACATAGTCACTCCCCTATTCAATCTGCAGGTTCCCTTTATTTAGCCATTGTTAAAAGAAAATAATTTTGAAATAATAATGGAGAAAATATGAGGTCCTTTTTAAGAAAAAGTACAGAAAATCCATGTATGGGAATAAGCAACTCTTCTTGCACAGTCCCTTACACCTAAACTACCCTGAGGTTTAAAGCCAGTGTTTAAGATTATCCCAATGAATAGCCACTAAAACAAAAGGAAACAGAGACTTAAAATTGGCCATTGCATTAGCAATCACACTTCTTGGAATGTTGCAAATTAGGTTGGGTTAAGAGTCACTCAACTGCACTCTTGGAGAGGCACGGAGACATTTTTTGTTTTGTTTTGCCATTTCTTGGGCTGCTCCCACAGCATATGGAGATTCCCAGGCTAGGGGTCCAATCAGAGCTGCATCTGCCAGACTACACCAGAGCCACGGCAATGCCAGATCCAAGCCGCGTCTGCAACCTACACACCACAGCTCACATTAAGACGGATCCTTAACCCACTGAGCAAGGCCAGGGATCGAACCTGCAACCTCATGGTTCCTATTCGGATTCATTAACCACTGAGCCACAATGGGAACTCCAACGGAGACATTTTTGGAACCAGGCAGAAACAGGTTACAGAAGCTAGGGACCAATTGTGTACACTTGAGAAACTGAGTAAAATTTCCCAGCATCTTTGTCTTCCTTTGCAAAAACTTGGGTATTTATTTTCTCAGTTTGTTAAGAGGGGCAAATGAGAAAAACATATTGGAGGCATTTATTGGGACAAGAGGCAGGTGTAGGCAGTTCTCTTTTCTAATCAAAGAGATATATCCCATGATATGGTTATCACACTCTCCTTATCTTTATTTAAACCTGTGACATTGTATTTCATGGTCATTGCTACTATTAAACAGTGTGATTTGAACGATAAGGCATATATTATTATATCAAATGGAACTGTGTAAAACTCAGCCAAAGAAGCACAGGGCACAGACAGGCTTTCCACCCTTATTCTACAAGTCCATGATCCAAGAATAAAGCCCCATTGTTTTTCCTTTGATTTGGGGTTCGAATTGATTTGAGTGTTCAAAACAACACTCAGAGAAGCCTATCAACTGTGTTTTTTTCTAGTTGTGACTTTATCTCCTATATTCCTTCCCTAAGTTCATAAGGAATGGCTGAGAAATATACTGCTTTTTTCTTAACTGTCATCACTTGAAAAGTTCATGATCCTCGATTAGCCTTTGGATCCAGACACAAACTTTTTTCTCAGAAAAATTGAAATTGGTAAAATTATCTTAGATACCCACTGTAGGCAAACAAAAGTGATCTTAAGTTGACTGTATAAAAATTAATAAACATTACAGTATTTTTAAAATATATGAATATAATGTTGCTTGTTCTAATAGTTTAAAAGTATAGCAAAAGAAATGGGTTACTTTGTTTCCTTAGAGCCTTTAGTAATAAGCTAACAAATGTGAATAGCTGTATTTCAAGACTTTTTCTGCAACATAAGCTCTCCTTGGATGCTTTCAGACACTAAAGAAATTTTCAAAGATTCGCCTCTGGAAAAAAATTGTCTTTTTAGAAAAGAATAAACAAAAGGGGGAAAAAAGAACTATGTGAAATTTCCCAGAGAAATTCCTTCTAATTTACACAAATGGGTATGCAGGTCATACAGAAAATTAAACACCAAAATCTAAATTTTCAGGGCAAGAGAATTTATGCACACAAATCCTATTACCAGCTAATGGGATTTGTGGGGATCCCCAGTGGCCTATTTAGCAAATTTACCCCCTACTGTTCAAGATGAATATATCATGCGAGCTAAACCGGAATACACAGAGCTACTGTTGGCTTTATCCCCAGTCTGGCAAGTGATCGCTGTATGATTCCTAAAAGATGATGGCAACCATATCAGTTTGTGTATCTAACCGACGGTGCAAAATGACATCTATATTTCCTCTTTCAAGTTCTCCAAAACCTGATTCAAATCATTTTTAAAGACTTCTTCCTTCCTTTTCCCTTTCCTCCCTCCTCCTCCTCATCTTCCTACTCTACTTTTTCTCCTCCTCTCCTCTTCCTTATTCTTAAAGGTAGAAAAGAAACAAAGCAAGCAGTATAGCATTAAGATCCTTTCTTTGTAACTTGGTTGAAGAGATTGAGGTTCGTGTCACAACTGAAGCACTTATTACCGCTGTGGTTTCGGAACCCTTTCTGGGATACAGACACACACACTTTTTTGGAGAACTATTCATATTTGTAAAGTCAGCACTGTCAGGCACTGAGAAAGCCAAAGCACTTGCATGACCAGACATGTGGAAAAGCTTGGTGGTGGTGAGAGTGCATTCTTCTTTGTACAATAGTCCTTTGCCAAAACACCTATTTTCTCTGAGATGTGAGCTCTCAGTATCCTGCTGTGGCCCCCTGATGGGATACAGAATCACTGCTCTCCAGAAGGCTTTGTCCCATCCTTCAAAAAGGTATGTTTCTACTTATCAATGAATAAAATATCTATTTCCTAAAGGCAAAAACCCCAAATTCTTTTTTGGAACATGCAATCTACATACAAATTAAATTATCCCTCTTAAAATGCGCATTTTTTTTGTCTTTTTGCCTTTTCTAGGGCTGCACCCGCAGCATGTGGGGGTTCCCAGGCTAGGGGTCTAATTGGAGCTGCAGCTGCCAATCCTACGCCAGAGCCACAGCAATGTGGGATCTGAGCTGCATCTGCAACCTACATCACAGCTCACGGCAACTCCAGATTTTTAACCCACTGAGCAAGGTCAGGGATCAAACCCACAACCTCATGGTTCCTAGTCGGATTCGTTAACCACTGAGCCACAACAGGAACTCCTTAAAATACGCATTTTAAGAATTTTTTTATAACTAAAGAATTTAGCTGCTAATGGTGAAATGACGGAACAATTGGGTAAGAAAATAGTTTAGACATGAAATTCTTTGTATTACTCAGATCATACTACATAATCTTACTTTTATAAAGAAGGGTTAAACTTAAAGTAATTCAAAATTGGACTTACATGAAAGCCAGAATCATGATATACAATAAAACAAGAGTCTTTATATGAGCTCTTTCCTACTTAACACCAAAGGCTAGATTTCTTATTTTTCAACACCCGGACCTTTTAAAACATAAGGAAATCATAATTTGTTTGGGTATATACAGTTTATTAGTACATTGTTAGTTTATGTCATATAGAAGTTGACTTTTCTTCCAAAATTTCAGAGCATCCTAGCAGATGCATTCAGTATATAATCATTCATTGTTACATTGTTTATTGGTTCATGTGTATCCATATCTCTTGGCTTCATACCTTGAGAGTTAATAGACTTGGGGGTCCTTAGACACAATTTTAACTTTTGAGTTTCTTTTTTGAGCATTTTTAAAGAGTTGATATTTCATGAGTCATTCTTTCTCAAAGATTTCCAAAGTTCACACATAAAATTTTTAACAGAATAAAACTCATTCTATTTTTTATTTTCATTTTTTAAAATTTTTTTATTTTTTGTCTTTTTGCCATTTCTTGGGCCGGTTCTGTGGCATATGGAGGTTCTCAGGCTAGGGGTCAAATCGGAGCTGTAGCCACCGGCCTACACCAGAACCACAGCAATGTGGGATTCAAGCCACATCTGCAACCTACACCACAGCTCATGGCAACACCGGATCCTTAATCCACTGAGCAAGGCCAGGGATCGAACCTGCAACCTCATGGGTCCTAGTCAGATTCGTTAACCACCGCGCCACGACGGGAACTCCCATTCTATTTTTTAATTACCATGTGAGTGCACTGGATGCCTTTGTTTTAAAAAAAAATAAGATTAAAAGATATATTATGTGAAACTAATGATGTATTTTTCATATACTTTGAAATATTTTTATATTCCATAATTCTAGAAATTATTTCACTTCTTCTCTTCATTATGCATGTTTTTCTCAACTATCCTAAAAATACTAAAATAATAAGAATAAAGCATTCTGATGAAACATTTAGAAAGATAACCCAAAAGTGTAGTAAACTGTTATTCTTCAGCTTTCTTACTGTGTTGTCCAAAATAATGCATCGTCTTTCAAGAAGACATAAAGGAAATCTGCCTGTCATTATTTTTTTTGTAGTCTGCTTTTAGCTTTCATTGAACACAGTAAAATCTTTGCATTTTTCTTCTTGCCTATCTGAGCAAAGAGGAGAAAATTGACAGAAAAAAGATATTTCTTTCTTTCTTTTTTTTTTTCTTTTTTTTTATAGGGCCACATTCACAGCATATGGAGGTTACCAGGCTAGGGTTCAAATCGGAGCTATAGCTACCAGCCTAAGCCATAGCCACAGCAATGCCAGATCCAAGCCATGTCTGCAATCTACATCACAGCTCATGGCAATGCCTGATCTGCAACCCACTGAGCGAGGCCAGGGTTTGAAACCTCAACTTCATGGTTCCTGGTTGGATTCATTTCCATTGAGCCACAACAGGAGCTCCCCAAGAAAGATATTTCTTAATCATGAGACAAATCAGAAGATGAATGCAAAGGGAAAGAGAACAGCATTCTCTAATACTCTATGGTGGTAAAATTGATCATATAAGAAAAATCTCAGACTTTAGCTCTTTAGATTGATGGTAACTTAACAAGAATTTTTCAAACTGAAAATTAATGAGTAAGCAATACACTTCCAAGGACAAAAGGTAATATTTTTTTTCTCACGTGGTTAGCCAACCAGCAGGAAAAAGGACTTTATGACAAAAAATTATTCGCAAAAACCTAGACCATCACATTTTGCTAGAAGGATGTCTGACTATATTTGATGTTTTATCAAGTAACACGCCAAAATTTACTTGATTAAAACAATACATGTCTGATACTACCATTAATAATTGAGATTTGGCTATGACTAAATTATGATTTAATTTTCATAAAAAATCAGTAAATTAAAGTTTTAATTTAAGAATTCTCTAGATACAATGATTTAAAACATTTTAAAAGTTAAATTCAAAGAGTTCATT
Source organism: Phacochoerus africanus (assembly GCF_016906955.1). Taxonomy (NCBI): domain Eukaryota; kingdom Metazoa; phylum Chordata; class Mammalia; order Artiodactyla; family Suidae; genus Phacochoerus; species Phacochoerus africanus. The sequence continues at coordinate 89,205,245 of NC_062553.1, forward strand.
AGGCCCAGAGAATAAATAGTTATGACTATTTTTCTTTCAAATTGTGGGTTAAACTGCACATATTCTAAATGAGTTTGTGTGTTCTCAATTAAAACCTTTTAGCAAATCTAATAAAATCATATTTCTTCATCTTGACTTTTAAGGTTGGCTAAAGAAAGAAAGGACTCACAGAATGGTTGCCACTGTCCTTGGACCTGCAAGATATGAAAAGCAAGAAAGCAAAGAGCCAAAATGAGAGGACAAAGGTCCTGGAATGACCTAAATTTTCTCTGAATGTATTTGTGTTCACATGCTATTTGCCTTACTTATTTCATATGGAACCTATTACTGTTGAGTTTGGCATTCAAAAGATCAGTGCTGCTGATCAAATTACCAACTAGGTTGGTTTAAGAATGTTTCATCAAAACTTTTGGACCCTACTTCCCAGTTCATCCCGTAGCAGCACCATCAACACTAATGACAGCACGAGAGTAATATAAAAAGATTCTTTGTTGTTTTATGAGCATGTGCCAAGCCAAAATTCCCATTGTCCACCTACATAACCAATTATCAAAATCACCATGTCAGTTCAACTACAGTGCACATATATTTTTTCCTTATTTGCAAACCTGTAATTACTTGCATTTAGCTCACACTACTTATCTTAGAAAACAGCCATAAAAATTTTTATTGGTTGTCCACATATGGGTAGGCCTCATTTATGCTGTTGATTAAAATGTATCAATCCAATTAAATTAACCTGAAAGCTCTGCTAAGTGGCAGAGGTTTAAATATACTAGTTATTTTGATTGTGTGGTAGCAAAACACATCCATCAGGTCCCAGGTCCCACTCGTGTGTCAAGGACATTCAGCCATACAGACAGCTCAGTTAAATCTTCTCTGCTTGGTCTCTATTCATTACACTCTCCCAAATGCAAACTGTATAGCAAGAATCCACTCAAGGTTTTCGGACAACTCTGCCTCCAGCCTGGCCCAATTTCTTAGTTTATGTTGTAAAATTCTAGCTTTATCCTTCATGTAGCCCCCAAAATAAGCTTCTTAATACTCACAACTATTAATATTCTATTGTTCCAACCTAAAAAGGGCAAAGATTCTAGCCCTAAAGTCATGTTATTTACTTCTCCCTATTTCTCTCAATTATTTGTGCAAATCATAATAGCATTGCAAATTTTTTTTATTAAGAGTATTTTTAGAATAATTTTAGGTTCACAGCTAAATTGAGAAAGAACAGAGATTTCCCATACAGCCCTTTCCCCACACGTGGATAGCCTCCCCTATTATCAATTATCTCCCACAGGAGTGGTTCTTTCATATAATTGATGAACCTACACTGGCACAACATAATCAACCAAAACAACCAAAATCTATAGTTTACACTACTGTTCACTCTTGCTGTTGTGTAGTCTATGAGTTTGGACACATATATAAAGACCTGTATCCATCATCCTTTGTGTTGCACCAATTCATCCCCCCCTCAACTTGACCCCTCACAACCACTAATTTTTTTATATCATAGTTTTGCCTCTTCCAGAATGTCATATAATTGGAGCATACTATGCATAGCCTTTTCATGTTGGCTCCTTTCACTTTGTAATAATACGCATTTTAATTTTCTTTATGTCTTTTTATGATTTCATGGCTCATTTCTTTTTAATGTTCAATAATATTCTATTGTTGGAGTGTATTATAGTTTATTTTTCCATTCACCTACGGAAGAACATCTTTGTTGCTTCCAAGTTTGGCGAATTATAAACAAAGCTGCTATAGATATCATGGTACAGGTTTGTGTGGTTCTATATTGTGAGCTCTCTGGGTAAACACAAGGAGTGAAATGGCTAGATCATATGATAGGAATATGCTGGTTTTCTAAGAAATCTCCAAATAGTCTTTCAGAGAGGCTGTACCATTTTAGATTCCCACCAGAAATGAATGAGAATCTTTGTTGCTCCTCATCTTCACCAGCATTTGTTGTTGCCAGTGTTCCAGGATTTGGCTATTCTAGTAGGTTTGTAGTGGTATCTTAGTGTTGTTTTAATTTGCATTTCTCTAATGACATGTGATATAGAGCATCTGTTCATATGCTGATTTGCCATCTGTATATCTTCTTTAGTGAGGTGCCTATTAAAGTCTTTGGTCCATTTTTAATTAGGTTGTTTGTTTTTTTATTATTGAGTTTTAAGAGTTCTTTGTATATTTTGGATAACAGTCTTTGAGCAGATGTGTCTCTTGCAAATATTTTCTCCCAGCCTGTGGTTTGTTTTCTCATTCTCCTGAATAATTGGATTTAATTTTTGTATTCACCAATGGAACTTCTATAAGGTAAGGAATATATGGCATATAAACTCATAAACATATAGTTGTATTATAGCAAGCAGTACAGATGAACTTGATTTCTCTAATTTAAGAAATATTTTGGAGAACCTACTGTGCATCAGATTCTATTCTAATCGCCTGGAAAAGATGAAAAAAATAAATCCAAGAGTCAAAAAAAATATGTTAAATGTCACCATAGAAGTTTATATCAGACTTCAGTGTTCTAAGGGATCAGGAAGGAGAAAGCATCAAGAGTCCATGGGAGTACATGTAAAAATTCACCTGGGAGGGGTATGATTATTAAGATAATAATACTCTTCCAATTATTGATCATATTGACCAATTAGCTATTTCTTCAAGCGATAGTGGCCATTCTCTTATTAGGCTCTTAGTATTTCCCTTATTTTTAGACCAGAGCTTTGTCTGTGAAATTATTCTAATAATTATCTCGTCCCTGGGAACAAAACTTCTATTTCTTTGCAAGTCTCCCCCCACCTAGCCTCATACTTCCTTCCTAGAAAAGAAAATGCCCCAAATTACAGGCAATAATCCTTTTCTGATTAAATAATTTAGTTAATTAAATGTAACTCTTATTCACTATAAATCTATGTCCCTTGAATAAATCCACATAGTACTTCATTCCTGTTTCCTTGCAACAGCCTCTTTTCATTTGTGGCTCCATCCCATCCCTTCTAGCAGATTCTGATTTATCATTCTAAATTTATTTTTAATTTTATAACTTTTACAACACAAAAGTATCATCCTCAATAAACCTGGGTAGAAAATGTTTACTGTTTGTAAATGCTTTAGGGTTCATCCAAATAGCTCTGTTATTTTTAAAATTTCCATATTCTTGATAGGCAAGTTGAATGCATGTTGGATTCACGACCATGTGTATGTATGTGCTTTTCAAGTTTTCAAAGATCTGTGAGTGCCATATGCATAAAAGAAATCACACAAAGGCAAGCTAATTAGTAAGAAACAGCCCAGAGGAAACAAACCTGGAGTTAATGGTGACTGCTAACCTAAGAAAGCAAATGTCTGTAAAAATCCCAGAACATTCCTTTCTTTTTCTGAGAATCTCAGGATCAGAGGAACAAATGCTGCAAAGGTAAATAAAAACTCAAATAGCCACAGCAAATGCTGTTTGTGTTGACCAGACCCAAATAACCACACTGGTTCAGAGCTGAGCTTTTCAACCGAAGACTTTTTGTGCCCAACTAAGGATGTCTTAATGAGAGAGAACCACAAAAGATATATTAACACAAAACTTGTTTATAAGTTAGCTGGAAATCATTATTTTCCTAGGAAGTGCTCCAAATTTTGTTATTTTCTGGTAGTACTACATAATTATTGAGTGATTTACATATAGAAAGATAAGAATAAGTTAATGAACTGGCAATAACAGAGTTGTTTTTTTGGAAACTTTACCAAAAAAATTCAAACAAAACTATTCATACATGTGAATATGCAAAATTTGTTCTTTTTTTTTCACATATGCTTTCCTGTTTCTGAGTTTTAACATGAGCACTTCTATCTGTAGTGGAAGTCCAAAGTCAAGGCTGTACTAGCACTTAATTCACTGTAAATATTTTGGGTAGATTTTGGTCTTTCCTGTTGAATAGAGGGAAAGATTCAAAATCAATTTCATGAGACAAATTAAACTACATAGTTTTATCCCAGTTACTATTCAAGAAAGCTTGTTCCAGTGTGGGTTCATTGGAATAAACAGCCTATTCAATGGATTTGACCTTATTTACTGAATCTTAGGGGAATAAAAGAGAAAAAAATCTGGGAGGTAATGGGAGCCACTATAAAGATTTTCGTCCTTTCCTCTCTCTTTGCCATTCTCATGTTGAAGTATATTTCATTAAAGTTTTCTTCTTTAGCACTTTTTTCTATAGTTTCCTACAATGGGAAACTCATTTTACTAATGGAAAAGTTTGGTTTTTTTACTTCAAGATCCAATTGAAACAAATTTGGAACCAGAATATCTTTAAGAGAGGAAGGTTTAGAAAACTCCTAAATTGTTCGTTGTGTTAATCCAAGAGTATACTATAGTAAAGAGTGTTATTTTGGGGTGTAATTCCTAATAATTTAGGTCGGAAGTAGAAAGGAGGACAGTAGGGTCTTCTTTGACTGTACAAGCAGGGTCAATTTATTTGAATTAAAACAAACATTGTTGTGGTAGTTTTGCTGTAGGCTTCAAGTCCACTTCAAGGATGTTAAACCCCAAAGCCTCTGGCCATGTCTCTTGGTAATGCCCCTTCCCCCACCTTGAGCAGCCTGGGTTGCTCACTCCCTCCTAGAGAAGGAATGTCACCCATTCCTCACCACCCCTCTACATAACCTGTTTCCCATGCAAAAAAAGGTATCCTTCCCAAGACCAATCAGAAGATCAATTTGGGTCCACAATGTGGGGTATAAAGACAATTGCAGAGTGAGTGGGGCCCCTCTTTTTAATCTGTGCACATGTGAGTCCTCTCTCTCCCTATCTGAAAACGTACTTTTACTTTAATAAATTTGTGAAATGTCTGCCATTCAAATGCTTTGCTATGGCAAGTTGGGGACCAAGGAAACTGTGACTGTATCAGTTATATGTGTTATATGGTTATAACATATACATTATAAATGTTATAAAATGCAATATTACATATATATACGTATACAATATTTAGGGGTAGCAACGAGCAATATGACATATTCTTGAAAAATCAACTTTTGAATGGATGGAAACAACTCTTCTGATCTATTTTTTAAATGTAGTTTAATTCTTTGAAGCTATGTACTGACATAGTAAGAATTTCCTCTTGTATTTTATATGTATTTCTACTTATTAGCATGAAATATAATCTGTTTTAAGAATTGTTCATGTATATTTGTAGAACTACCACACCAAGTAAACCATTGTAGGAGCAGGATAAGATGCCATATATATTCTGTATAATCAGCCTAGCATAATGCCTTTTGATGTCAAGGTGTTTAAGAACTAAGATGGGGTGGCTCTAGATTTAAAAAATCATGATAGGGTTGGGAATAGAAAGAAAACTAAACCACTATCCCTCAAAAACACCACTTCCCTTGAAAAACTTTGAAGTCTTTGCTTAGTTGTTTGGAATGCATGTGTCATAGAACATATGGCATCATATGTCCTGATTATATGATGCCATAGATTTGGGGCAATTATTTTTGTTGCTTATACAAATTGCCATGTAAATAACTTGCGGTAAATTGATATTCAAGAAATAGCACATTCTAGTTCATAAAATACTTGTAAATTAAAAATGGATAAAACTTATTAGTAATGAAATAAAGTTTGAGATTTATAATTTTTTAAAAAACATACAATTTGGGATGTATTTCAGGCAATATGATTTTTAAATACTTTATTTTTTCCCTATTTAATAGAACTTTTTTTTCAAAGAGTACTCTTATTTACTATGTTAAAAATATGAAAACCAAAAGATAAGATGAAATCAAAATCAGCCAAACTAACTCTGGTTTAATTAGTTATTTTTCCCATCCCCTTAAATGAAGGCTCTTACAGAAATAGTAATATTTTCATAAGAAACTAGAGACCCCAAAATGAAACCATATGTCTTGTTGAGGCTGCTCCTTAAGCTCAGGAAATACCAATTATCTTCATTGTTGGTTTTTTCTTTTAACTCCTAAAAATTTAGACATGGTTTTGAATTCCAGTTTGGCAACTATTTGCAATTGCCCATCAATGTCACTCACTTTTGTGCCTTTAATCTTTTTTTAAAGTTATGCTTGATGTTTTCTCAAATAATCTTTTTTCAAAGTAAAAGGAAAAAATGTGATTTTAGTTCACAGTTTAGTTTTGTATCTTTCTTCACATATTCAAGCTGACTCTGAGCAGGATTGGAAATATCTTTTATTCTCTGCTAAAACTGAGCTTAATGGCTGCTGTAGACAGATCCCATTTTAAATTTTACAAGTGTTTTATGGACTTGAATGTGGTGTTGTTTGACTATCAATTTACCTTAAGTTATTTACATGTAATCTCTAATAAATAGTAAAAATAATTAGAATTAAAGAAATTATCATTTTGCTGCTTCTCACTGGTAGCTATCTTTAAAATTCTCTTTTCTGCTAAAACGTTCTGGCTGATATTTCTAAACTTACCTCAGAATGAAATACCTCTACCATTTTTAAATTTTCTGAGCCATAGCTATCAATTCATACATTTATTGACTAAAGTATGAGATGAGAAATATGGTGATAAAGCATCTCTACACAGGCTTTCTGTCTTGTGCACTAGTGTTATTTGACAGTGAAGGGCTTCATTTTTTTTTTCTCTCATTCACTCTCTTTCACATAACAACAGGTGGTGAGTGGCATACTATTAGAATTTCTTCTTCCAGTTACTCCTCTCCTGTTACTCTTAGTGGATTTCAGTATGTAGTTTTCAAACATTTTGAAGTTTTGTTTGTATATTTGGAATCAATTGTTTAATAATTCAGAAACAACCAAAGCTAAAGGTAGTCACTGGTCTAGCACTGTGCAGTTTACCATTTCCCCTTCACAGATTGTAGGCTATTGATTTAATTCTCACTAAAGTCGTATGACATTGGTTTATTATTATTTCTTCTTATCAAATCCGAGTTAATACATACAGACACATTAACATGTATGGATGAGATCACCCCACTAGAAAGCAGTAGAATCAAAACTACAACCAATACCTTTAAATTTGCAATATAAAAGACTTTCCATGAGCCTCTCCTCTGTCTCTGCAATTTTGTACCACATTGGAACAATCTAGTAAAATTTAGAAAATAGAGAAAAATGAAATTGTTTACTTTTATAAGTATGTTTAAAATGCTTTATTTAGACTTCAACTTTTACATTGAAATGAGCACAATCATTTTGAATATTCCTCTTGCACACCTCATTCATCATATATCATGTTATGAACCACAGATCTTTAGAAATATGAGGATAAGAGATTTCCTGCTTATAACTCATTCTGAAAATAGGGTTGTGCATAAGCTGCTATTAAATGTATACATCACAATAGTAGGCAATTTGGCCCTATCTCAATAGTGCTACAAACTGCAGTCTGTTGTGTGGAAGTGTTAAAAAAAAAGAAACTCTGGCCCCAAAATAGAGTAACTTGTGCTAAGCCCCACATCAGTATACCAAGACTCAATAGCTCACCTATTACAATCTCCTGGGAATGGTCAATCTGGAATTTTCTGGTCAGCATCAATAAGTCAATCTGTGATGTAACTCATTTCCATCTCCCAGAGGTAGGGTACCTAAGCCTGAAACAATCCACTCTTTCCCTCCTTCTGCCTATAAAAGATTCATTTTATAGAGAGCTCCTCTCTACTAGCTAGAGGGATGCTGCCTGATTCATGAATCATTCAATAAAGCCAATTTTTCTCAGTTGAATTTTTAGTTTTTTAACAGTTTTGGTGGCAACATGGGATCTGAAGTGAAATTCTAAGAGCATTCAGGGACAGTAAGAAATGCAGGCATGGTACCCTTGTTGAGTTCACAGCTTTTCCTGCCTTTTCTGAAGGCTGTGGGTAAGTTCCTTCTTGGTTCTGAGCTCTTGCCTCTTTGCATTGGGCTCCCAATCTAATTGGTCTTCCAGTCAATTCCCTATTTGTCTGAAATTACTATTTCTACATTGGGAACTGCTGGTAGTTGGAGCCACAATTCCACATTTAATTGGAAACCCTTACTCTTGATTCTGTCCCAAGATTCCACATTGGGAACTGCTGGTAGCAGATTCAGTTTCCCGCTTGTTTGGAATCAGTCTGCAGACTCTATCTGAGGTCTGTTTGTCAGTTCTTTCCTCCAGTCCCAGGTTCCACAGTGAGAGTTAATGGTGGTGCACACAGGGTCTCCTTCTTGGCCGGACTGCAGTGATTCGTTACTGTTAATTGGTTACTGTACATAGATTAAGGTGCACATGTTTGTCTTGTTTTGTGTAGTTGAAGGTTAGCCGAAAGAGTTGAGATCTTTAATTTCTAGAGTCAAATGTGGCACCTTCTAACACACCTACTTATTTTATGTCTTAAGAACTGTAATTCCAGAAGTGGTAGATATCTACAAAAAATGCCAAAATCTGTGTCCTGAAAGCTTGGCCTGGTAACCATCAGGATGGGGGCCTCAAAATACAGTGGGACAGAAATGGGGGTAGCAGCTAGGGTCTGACCGAACTGCTGCCAGCCCTCAGGGGAGTTATGATGGGCATTACAAGGAACATTCCAATTAGATAAGATTATCTTAAAAGTGTACTTAAAAGAAAGGTTTCCAAATCAAACAGAATGGGGTACCTTATTTTAGCTGGTATGTGGAAGCCTCCAAAAGAGGCTTCAAAATTCAAAATTCAAAAGAGCTTTATTGAATATTTATTGTAAAAGGATAATAAAAAACTTAAAAAATCAGCCATAAAAAAGAACAAAATAATGACAATTGCAGCAACATGGATGAAACTAGACTCTCATACTAAGTGATGTCAGAAACAGAAAGACAAATACCATATGATATCACTTATATCTGAAATCTGATATATGGCACCAATGAACCTATCTACAGAAAAGAAACAAACTCATGGACATGGAAAAGAGACTTGTGGTTGCCAAGAGGGAGGTGGAGGAGTGCAAGGGACTGGGAGTTTGGGGTTAGTAGATGCAAACTGTTACATTTGGAATGGATAAGCAATGATATCCTGCTGTATAGCACAGGGAACTATATCTAATCACTTGTAATGGAACATGATGGAGGATAATGTGAAAAAAGAATGTATATAAATGTATAACTGGGTCACTTTGCTGTACATAAGAAATTGACAGAATATTGTAAATCAACTATAACAATTTTTTTTAAAAAAATATATGAGGCACCTGAAACAAAAGACTATGTGACTAACATAACTCCTAGTGTTCCCATTCTTCCTTTACTCGTGCATTCATTCTAGTAATCCTCTGTCTGAACTGTTTTTCCCCCAAGGAAGACTACACAACTATAAACAAAAGTCATCAGGTTAATGGTCTTATACTCCCCCTCATATCTTCCTTCAAAGGAGGACACCTATATGGCCTTCTCCCAAAGTTGGTGAGACTGAGGTTTTTTTTTCTGGTAAATTCTACTTTATTGCACTTAGCAGCTAAGGGGAACCTAAACTTAAAATTCCCACCAGAGTCAGCTCTCTTAGATCTCTGTCAGTAGTACCCAGTAGAGACAGAAAAACAAGATATATTTTTCACTCTCTTTGGGGACATCTCTTGAGTCCAAGACATCATTCAGTATTACCAGAAATATTTACTGTTTGTCCAGCTTAAAAATTGGCAGTTATTTAAAAAGATTTTTTACTAGGTGGCTCTATGGTCAATAGCTGGTCAGAGATTGGAAGCTGACATTTAGAGCTTCATAGAAATTTTTTAAAGATTTCTCCTCCAAGCAAACGGAAGATGATGTAGTTAGATGGTAGATCAACCTATGATTTTCTTTGCTTAGTTAATTTTGATTGGTTTGGGTCTTGGGCACCATGGCTTTGAAGTGCCCTCCCAAACTCCGAAAATTATTCAGCTCATTATAATCATAATAAATCTCCAGAGCATTGTATTCTCTCAAAAGCTTTATATGTGTGTTTGCAGCCACTAACCATTAAGCAAATGATCTCCCTAAGACTGAAATGGCAGAAAAAGAAGGAAGAGAATGACTAACTTAAAGACTGTGAACCTGACGTGGTGACCCTGTGAATGTCACATGAATTACCCAAAAATATTATGACTTGTGTATACCACACAAGGAATCAAACAAAGCTTTGAGAACTAGAATGATAGCTAAGAGTGGCACTATCTTAAATTTTGATCACTTCTCTCCATTAAGCTGAGAGTCTGATCAAAAGTGAGGAGTTGGTGGAAAAAGAAACACTGGGCCCGAAATGGAGTCACTTGGACTAAGCTCCACATCAATAAACCAAGACTTAGTACTTAACTTAAATGCAGTTACAACTCCCCCAGGGAGGTAGGCTTAATTAGTCAGTCCAGAACTTTCCGGTCAGCACTAATGAGGTAATCTACTCCCTTCCATCCCCCATAGATAATTTACCTAAGCCTGAAACAAAACTCTCTTTCTCCCTTTCTACCTATAAAAGCCTCCCATGTTGTATAGCTCCTCAAAGCTCCTCTCTACTTGCTAGATGGGATGCTGCCTGGTTCATGAATTGTTCAATAAACCCAATTAGATCTTTAAATTTTACTTGGTTGAATTTTAGTTTTTTAAAAGAAGTAATCCCCCACCATTTTTGTGAGCTTCAGTTTTTCTTTGAAAAAATGGTGATAATGATATCTGCCTTACCTTCCCCAGGAATTTTTGAGGGTCTGATAAACTAACGTGGGTAAAATCACTTTGTTGCATGTAAAGTGTCATAAAAATATAATCTGTTATTATAAAGTATTCATATAATGAGAATTCTGTACTATTTTTTTTTTCCTAGGTAGCATATTCATTTCTTACAGTTTCCACTTGGAAAGAGTATATTTTTAAAAAATACAATTGTTGTGTCAAACAGAAGAAAGCAAACTGACATTTAGTAATGAGCAGAACTGGGAAAATAATAGAGTTTCCCAGCTTGCTAAAGAAACGTGTGTGTTAAATTTACTTTAAAAATTAATGAGAGAGTTGGAGTTTATAGTTATCCTTCATTAGAACTCCAACAGGATAGATTTGAAAAAAGACCAACTGCTCTCTCTAAGCCTGTTTTTCAGATTTCTTTTTCACAAATCATATCTGAATCTCTAGCTCTTAAGGAGGGGGAAAAAAATCTTCCTAACCACCAGACCCTGAGAGCTGTGTGAAATGAAATGGAGGTGGGAGGACAAAAACTTTCAGGATCAAGCAGAGGCCATGTAAACAGATGTGGCTGCAGTGAATAGAAAAGGTTGAATAGTTGCTTTGTTGCTTGCTTCTGTCTGTACCACAGAGGGTCCTCTCTACACAAATCTTCCTGGCAGATGATGTGCCACATAACTCTTACTGCCTATGGAAACATACAGAACCTGATCTTTGCTCAGAGGCACCCTCAACTCTTGGCTCGGTTTATTTTAATGAATGCTTATTTTAATGAAAGTTTCATGTAAGACCAAACATTTATGGTAATTATGAAAGAGAATTTAAGAAGGACATAACTGAAAAGCCAATGTCCTTTAACTTCTTAGTTTACTGACAGATAACCATCAGTCCCAGACTGCATTGAACAAAGGAAAACACTGCATATGAGTTTTAAAAGTGGCACTTCTTGACAGGCATTAAATGACTTTATAGCTAAAGAGAGAGGGAAGTTGATAATAAGGCTATTTCTGAAAGGAATCCTGTTATGAAGGTGCATCATGAGCAATGTGTTGAAACGAGCAACATAGCCTTCACTCCTCTAAAGATTTTGGTGGGAAAGTACATGGCATTGTTGAACTTCTCTACACGTGTCCATTGATTTATTTCATGAGGAACAGTTATTGCTGCCTATCTGTAAAAGGTCAGATACCAGAATTTAAAAGCCTGCCCGAGTTCCTTTAAATAACCCTAGGAGCCTGGCATTCTGTGATCTGGATGCCTTGTTAGTTGGGCAGGTAGGTAGACAGTGGTTGAGACGGTGGGGGATTGCCTGCTCTACCTTTTATTATACTCTTATTTTCATCAAATAAAATCAACCTCAGCCTCGAAGGCCAGGAGTAGCCTATAGCAATAAAGTATAAAATGTTCCTTCATAAATGTATACGGTCATATTCAACTCTTCCCCTGTAGTGGATTTTTATTTCATATGGAACAGAATAAATGAGTCTCCTGAAAGCGGGTGGATTTACAGCTTGAATTTACTATTCTTCTAGCATGGTGTTAACTTCACTAATAAAAATGTTGTGTCTGCTTTGCAGAAATTCTCCCCTGAAACAAATCATGCAAACCCAGGTACAAAGATGGACACAAGTTCAAGGACAAGGAAGAAGGGAAACATTGAGAATATGCCTCTTCTTGAATGACATACTAAACAATAATAAATAATAAAGGCATAATCCTAGAAATTACAGTTGTTATCAGAATTCTCTCCTTAATATCTGTGTCCTCAGGGAGTTCCCTGGCGGTCTAATGGTTAAGGACTCAGCACTGTTACTGCTGAGGCTGGGTTACTGCGGAGCCTGGGGTTGATTCCTGGCTTGGGAACTTCCATATGGCACAGGCATGGCAAGCAGGCAGGCAGGTAACAAGCAAGCAAGCAAGACCTGTGTCCTCTTGTATTATCCAGATAGTGTTCCTTTGTGAGTTAACCTAATTTATACAAGTGTGTAGAATGATTCTTCGGGAGAAAGGGAAAAAAGGATGTGGTCTTGTAATGTATCTGTTTTCCCCTTCCGTGTTTAAACACTTATGTGTTGCTTTATATACTCTCTAGAGATATTTCAAAGTGTGTAAATAAGATGGCTTGCTTTAACTCTTTAATTTCTTATTCTGCCACACATTCTGACTTTGTCATTAATAAACAAATATGATTTGGGCACAGAATTCAAAAAAAAAAAAAAAAAAGGAAGGGAGGGAGAGGAGAGGAAGGGAAAGGACATGCTGAGAGAAAGAATTTAAATCTGGAGCCCAGGGAGCTGCCTGTTTCTCTGTCTATACAGTCAGGACTGTCAGTTTCTCTTTGGTCCCTACCAACAGGCTGCGGGCCCTTCGAAACATGACTGTGTCCTATGCATTCATGGGCTGCTCTGACACCCTGGCCCCTTTTGTTCGGAGCCAGATCATCACTCTCCCTTTTCTCAGCTGCCATATGGTGCAGGGGAGCCCGAAGGACAAAGACAGACAGGGAGAGCGCAAGGCTGAAAGAGGAAGGGAAGAAAGAAAATCAAGAGTCTGCAGATGAAACTGATTTATGTACAGTGTTCAAGGGGCAAGTAGGCAAGGTGGGGCTCAGAAGAAGTGAGAAGGGAGAGGGGGACATGGAGGGAGCGTGGGGAGCGGATGTTCTTGGAATATGAAACTTCTCACAGATAAGCAACCAGGCTGTTTCCTGTGAGACACAGGCTCTGCTTCTTCTCCAAATATGGTGCTTAAAACAGAAAATGTCTGCTCCAGTTGTTTATCCTTTGTTATCCGTCTTGAAATGATTTCTATTCTTCCCCATGGACAGAGCTTACATTATTTTATTTTATCACAATGATATAACAAAACTAAACATCTGCGTTTTTAATGCATATTCTTACATACCTGCTGTGTGATAAGTTTTAATATTGTGTAGCACCACTCTTCCTAAGAAAATTGTAATGGGCATGTGTTTTCATCAGTAGATGTTCTCCCAAATGGTTCTCTGAACACTGTACTCTGTTTGGAGAATATTTCGGGAAACCTATATTTTCAAGGGTCTATGGTCGATCCTGTTGTGACACAACTCATACTTTGTTAAAGCACATGAACACTCCTAATTTGTAGATTTGCGTATAAAGATTTTTAGATTTTAAGGTCAGAGTGGCTGGAATACATAATGCTAATCTATTCGGGCACTTTCCAAAAAAGCGTATTCTAATTAGGGTAAAATATTTGATTTTTCCCACCATTTATTTTCTATATAACACAATGTACTGCCATATTTATTGTATTTTGTGCATCAAAAGAGGCAGAAGTACAGCTCTTTGACAAAAGAATAGCTTGATACTTTTGATCATTTCTTCTTGAGTTAGTCGTACAGCAAATCATGCGGCTCCCCAATATTTCGTATTTAATTCATTATGTTTGATAAAATAATGTGTGAAAATATTATTTCCCATATCAAGGTGTATTTAAATATCCACATATTTCAGGGCGATATAAGTTACCAAGAGGTTATTTCAGATAGAATTATTCAACCTATTATAAAGAATAGAGGCTGCTTGCAGTTCTGTCTTTAGCTTGAAGTCCAGGACACCACATACTGCTAGTTTTACTCCTGGATTTTGACAGTAATCTCTTAGTAGGAACCGCTGCTGTTTCCTAATCTATCTCTTAAAGTTGGAGTGAGCCATCTGCTCAGACTTTGGACTTTTCATCTCTTACTTATTCTCACTTACTCACTTGGGGATCTTATCTAATCTCATACCTTTAAACACACATGCATATGATGACAGCACCCATATACACATCTCCTAAACTCTACCTGTGTATTTCTAGCTTCCATCTCAGCATATTCTGGTGTTTGTCTAAGAGGTATCCCAAAATTAATTTGTCCAAAACTAAGTTCCTGATCTGGACCCATGAAACCTGCTTCTCCCATGGGCTTCCCAATCTCAAATGACCACTCTACCCTGCTAGCTCCTTAGGCCAAAATTCTTAAAATCATTATTGGCTCTTCCTCTTTCTCTCATACCACATATCCAGTACAGTGGTGATCCTTGTTGATTTTATCTTCAAAATACATCCAGAATCTAAGAACCTCTCACCAATTCCATGGCTACAATTTTGGTCCAAGCCACTAGTGTTTTTCAACTGAATTTTTGCAATAAACTCCTTATTTGTCTTTCTGGTTTCATTCTTGTCCTTATACTATATTCTCAATAGAACACCCGGGTTAACTCTTGTAATACGTTTTATGTTATATCTTATAGGCGTGAAATCCTGTGAACAATCTGCCTACCCATTACTTCTCTAACCTGGTCTTAGTCATACTGGCTTTCTTACTAGTGACACTCCTGCCTTTGTAACTGCTGTTCTGTATGTATACAATGCTCTTTCCTCAGATCTCCTCACTTCCCTTAAGTTTTTGTTTACTTGTCATCTTCTCAGTGAGACCTTCTCTAACTCTCCATTTAAAATTTCAACTCCCTTCTCAGAACACATCATCCCATTTCACTGTTATGTTTTTACTTCCTAACTTTCAAAGAAATTTTCTTCCATTTAGAGTAGAAGCATGAGGCACCAGAGTCATTGAAAATATACAAGGTGTATATTCTTATGAAGTCAAAATTATAGCTACCAAGTTATTATAAGAAATAGATCCAAAGCGAAAGAGTTTTATTACTCTCTCTCTCTCTCTCTATATATATATATATATATGGCTCACCAAAATATATTTTATATTTGCTAATCATTTTTTCTCACCCATTTCCAAAAAATGAAGAACTAACATATGTTCCATGCCAGGACTTATTCTTCAGTTCCTCAAACTGACCCAACTTTAAGATAAAAGGAAAACTGCCAATAAAAGAGAAGTTAAAATTAATATTCTATAAAGAGAAAAATAACTGTTAGAAAAATAAAAGCAATATCCTAAATTAGCCTAAATTGTATTCCTCAAAATAGATAAATTCAATGAAAATCTTAGGAAAAAAACATATGCATTGTTACTGCAACCAAAACACTTGTTATACTGTGCACATTTAGTAAGTGGTAAGAAGAAAATATTTCTCTGTTTAGAAGTAGATAAGCGTTCTAAGCAGCCTATTACTTGTCCTCATTTGTCTTCTATTGCTGCTACTGTATACTGCAAGTATTTGCTAAAGATAAGTTCTCTAGTGGAAAAGTACTCAGAGCATGGAGAGAAGATCATTTTAATTCATATAACCAAACAAAAGCATCAGAAGTCATTTTGACATGGAAGAACCTGGGTCCCAGAGTCAGCAGCATTGGTTAACATCCCAGCTCAAATATTTAGTGGCCTCAGTAGCTTAGTCAAGATAATTAATTATTATGAGCCTATTTCCTCATCTGTTATATATGAATGATACCTACCTCAAACCATTGTGGTGATGATGACAACAAATGCCTCTAGGACACATTTTGGCACATATGAAGTATCCACAAAAAATGAATGTAGTATTGGTGTTAAACTAATAAAGTATTGAATTATGTATAAAAGTTAAGGTGTGAAAATCATTTTAATCATGTTTCTCCTTTCAAAATTTAGAAGTTAATGATATTTCAATTTAATTTTACATAATCTGCTTTTTATGGTTTTAACTAGTGCAATTAAAAAAAAAAAGAGAAAGCTTGATTAGTAATGGGGACACCTGGCACCTTGATCATCACTGTAATACATTTCTTCTCAAATGAACCTCAAAATGCACAGAATCCCTACTTAATAGCATGTAAAGAGAATTTCCTGAGCTCAACCTATGGCTTGTCTAATAATATATACAAGTTGATTTCTTTAATTTTTCAAAAATAAGAATCACATATTTCAAGGGAATCAGCACTCACTTGTTAAACTCAGAAACTTTGGGGAGCTTTAGTCCATAAGATGATGTGGGAAGGTGTAGGTGTAAATGAGTGCTTATGTTGTGCTTTTGTCAGCTCAGGCTGCCATAACAAAACACCACAGGCTGGGTGCTTAAATAACAGACATCTGTTTCTCACAGTTCTGGAGGCTGAGAAGTCCAAGATTGAGGTACCTAACAACCAGCTCTTTGTGAGGGCCCTTTTCCTGGCTTGTAGACAGTAATCTTTTCCCTGTATCTTCACATGGCAGAGAGAGACAGAGCTTTGATGTCTTCATCTTCTTCGAAGGACACTAAGCTCATCATGGGGCCCCACCCTTAGGACCTCATCCTAATCTAAATACTCTCGAAGCTCCACCTCCAAATACCATCCCATTGTGACTTAGAGCTTCAACATATTGATTTGGAGAACACATACATTAAATCCACAGCACACTGGCAAGCAGCAGTAGTTCTGTAATAAATTTATGAGTTGGTACAAAGTATTAGTGATAAGAATAGTGATGCTGATTTCAGATTACAGACCCCATTTTTTTTTTTTGTCTTTTTAGGGCCACACCCATGGCATATAGAGGTTCCCAGGCTATGGTTCAAATCAGAGCTGTAGCTGCTGGCCTATACCACAGCAACAGTAATGCCAGATCCGAGCCATGTCTACACCACAGCCCACCAGTCCATCACAATGCCCGATCCTTAACCCACTGAGCGAGGCCAGGGATCAAACCTGTGTCCTCATGAATACTAGACAAATTCATTTCCCCTGTGCCATAATAAGAACTCTGAGATCCCATTCTTAGACAGTTTCTTTCTTTGCATGTCTGCTCTTTATGTCTAGATTTTACCTAATATATCCAATCATTTTATCTGCTGTGGAATGGTTCTAAGCTATGCTACTGTTTTTTCAGCACTCTGAAGTCTTGCCACATTATTTGAAACAGTACAGTGCTTTTACAATGTCCTCCCCTCTTCCTCCTTGTGATGATTTCCATTTAGCTGACTGTACATAAGCTGTCTAAGCATCCATGATCAAACCTGGGCAAATGATTAGTAATGTACATCAAAAATGGAGGTGGGCTAAGTTGCAAGGCTTTCTGATGGGGCAAACTACCCTCAATGACATCTACTAAGTTCCGTGTACATGTTATTAAGCTAGGCATTTTTATTGACCTTCCCTCATTTATACTTGTTTTACCTAGTATGATGTATATTACCATCCCTACTTCTTAGCTACTGAAATTGAGATCAACAATGATTAAAATACCTTGTCTCAAATCATAAATCTAATATAAAAAGAGATCCCAAACTGAATACATATCTTGTGATTTCAAGTCCAGGTAATTCTATTACAGTGAACTTAATATCAAACAGGACTGACAGGTTATACAAATTCTATTTCATATTAACAAAATCAGATCTCTGTCATTTGGAAAGTTGGATGGTATCAGTACACCACAGAGCTTAAATCTGGAGTTCTTGTTTTCTTTCTGTGTACTGTCCTCTCACAGGGCATTCTGGATTTTTTTTTTTTTTTTTTTTGGCTTACCAAATATTCATTTCAATCAGTATATTCTTACATAACATGCTGTTTAAAAAACAATTTAATAATAAAGTGATATACATTAAGAGTTTAAGCTTTGACTATATTTCATTTCACTTATCATTAATTGTAATGAAAAGAAAGGCCACTTGAGCTAGGTCTTAAAAGATAAGACTTTTCTAGTGAGGATGTGATGTGATTATACAATCTACTTGAGGGAAAGGCCCTCTCAAATTCATCTTGAACCAAGGAACTCTGTCTCTGTCTGTTTTGTGTCTGTGTGAAAAATCTGCCTCTCCTCTTCTCAGCTGTTACTGGGGTTGTCACAAAGAGCCCTTCTCCAGTTCTGGAGCCCATGCTTCCTTAACAAATGAATGAAGAATGTGAGAAATGTAGCAAAGAAATTATATGCAGAAAAAAGTAGCAGAGAGAGGCTTAGTACACAAAAAACTACCAAGGTTTGGTGATACTAGCCTCTCTGGTTCACATCCTAGGTTTGGCATTCACTAGTAGTAGGACCTTAAGCCTCTGAAATTTATTGTCCTTATTTCAACACAAGTATCTTAATAGCATCTACCTCAAAATAATTTTACAATATACAAGTTATATAGTTTTTGTGAATATGTGCATGAAATATAACAGGTGCTCAATAATTACTAATTTTTTTCTTCATGTGTATTTATTTTCCCAATTAGGTATAAATTCCTTTTGACTAAGGTCACCATTTTATCACTTTTTATCAAACAAAGATGGTGTTTACTCAGTAAGTGAAACTGCAGGAAGAAAAAAAAATGGTTAGGAGGAAATAAAAGCCAACATGTTAATAAACTTCATAAGTTTTAAGATTTTTTTTCACAACTTGCTCAATAATGGGTTTAGTTCCAAAGAGCAGCCTTTTTTTTAAACATTATATTTTATTAATTTAAAAACAAAAATGAGCCCCTTAGTGCTATTTATGAGACAAGAATCCCCACATTACATCATGAATCAGTCTCTCTCTCTCTCTTTCCTTACACACACACACACACAGACAGACACACATACACCTCAAACATTCAAAGTGTTGATAAATTCATTCTTCACAAAAATATAATTTGAAACTCCAGCCTTATTAGAGAAACTCACAAATTAACTGAGGTGAAATAATTGCATTCATTTTCTTCTGTTTTTCTAAGAGGACTGACGCATGCTGAGATGAGGAAATATGACCTTCTACACGTGTTTTCCATGAGGAATATGTTTGTTGTACAGCCACTGAGTTAAAAGCAAGCTTCATTCCCTGGTGCACAAAGGTAATTTAGAAAATGAGCCAGAGGAGTCAGGACTGCTATTTCTCAGTCTGCTATAACCATTGACAGGCTATTTTTATACCAACTGTAGAGATATTCAGGTGAGGCAGACACCCCAGAGAATATTGGGGAAACACTTACTTTACATGAGTATTACGTTAGGCTCACTAAAATAGTCTAATAATTCATGTTTAAAATGTAAACAATTTTTAGACTATTTGGTAAGAGCGCGAGTCTAATCCTTCTTTCACCATCCAGATTTCTCACATAAGGATGTCAGGTCCCTCAGCGTTATGATTTCTCTCGATTCTTGCCCACATACAACAAGGATTTGGAGATGGAGTTGGTCTGCTGGAGGGTGCTATTTTGGGGCCACGGCACTGGGTACTGGGTTAGAGCCAGCAGTATTGCCGCGCAGGGATACAGGTGGGGGTCTCTCCAGGCAGGATCTATCCCTTTAGGACAGGAGCATCTCTGGACATTGCTGTGCCTTAGTTCAAAAATTATAGCCCTTTGATAGGGCAGTCTTAGTGGGTTGGTCCTAGCCAATCTCCCCAAGAGTGAAAAACATTCCTGCAGCCGGTTGCCTCTTGATCACAATCAGGAGTCAAGTTCCTAGCAGTGTACCGCAGATTTTATTCATGCCCTCAGAGAGAGCAGGCTGTCCTGGGAAAGGGACTAGCCCTGGCTGCAACCGGGTCTCTCCTTATTTCTCCATACAGTGGACATGTTTGTGGACCCCGATTCCCCTGCCCCAGGCCTGCTAATTTTCCCCTCCCAGCCCCCCTGCGCCATGCATAAGGGCTGAGTGTTGTTTCATCTCTGTAAGGGGAGGGGGTGCATTTTGATCCTCTGATTGGTTCCAGGTGAGGCTGCCTTATTTGCATGGGGAACAGGCTAAATAGAGGCAGGGTGAGGAATGGGCGACATTCCTTCTCTTGTAGGGAGTGAGCAGGCTGCTCAAGGTGGGGGAAGGGGCATTATAATGATACATGAATGGTACTTGAAGCTTATAACAAGGACACCCACTGAAATTTATCCCTCACTGTTACTTGGATCCAGTCAAGGTACCACTGTCTCTGTTTTCATTCTGGTGGTACCACTGAGGTTATCACCTTCTTTGACAAATACCCAGATATCTTCATGAGGTCAAGGCATGTCACTACTTGTCTAATTAAATTTTATTTTCTGGAATTCACACTCTGGGAGTCTCCACTGGGATACTGATAGCATTCAGGACACACTACCCCAAAATCTGGCACCTTGATATACTGAATATTTTAAGATGAAGCAAACAGAAATGGCAAGTGCTGGGAAGACTCTTTGACCTTCTCCCAAGAGGCAGGTCATTAGACCTTCATGAGAGTGGTGCCGTCCCTGTATCCAGAGGAAAGAAGCATCCTTATCTCTGAAGACAGAGGGACACTGGGGGGAGGAGGGGGAATCTAAAGCAATAGACCTTCTAAGTTTCCCCCAGTTTACTATATCCAGGTCACACCCTTTGTCCTATCACATTTTCCCACACTTTTCCACTCTTCATCAAACCTAGCATAAAAAAAAAAAAAAGTTCAGGTTTAATTATTGCTTCAGGTCTCCATTTCCTTATGAGGGTTCCTGTGTCAGGTAAAGTTTGGATTAAGTAAGTTTGCATGCTTTTCTTTTGTTAAAGAGACACCTAGTTAAAAACCTAAAAAAAATAGAAGGACAATGATATTTTTCCTCCCATACAATGTCTTATTGAAAGAAAATGTTGTCACTAAATATAGTAGAGTAAAAATTGTGTATATAATTCCATACATTAATGGTCAATATTTCAATGAGAATAAATAGCTATGTTTTGGGGAAAAAAAAACTTTTTACTGCATCTAACCTTTATTGGTAGATTCTCATTTCTAGAAGCTCTCTGAGCATTCTGATTCAAAGCCCAAGTGGGATGCATTTATCAAGCATAATAGTTCTTTGAGCCCTGGACTACTAAAAATTTTTCCTAAAATTCTTGAGCCACTTAGTGTTTGGAAAATAGACTTCTAGCTTTAAAGATACTACCACTGAATATGAAAATCTAGAATTTATTGCCAGCCATGAGAAGAGGAAAATAAGGTGTTTGAATAATTTCATTTATCCGGCATTTATTCCCTCTGATTACGTATTTTTAGAGCAGACTTTTTTAAAAGCTTAAATTTAAAGGATGGAACAAACATTTTCTTTTAAAAGGATGTTAATAATCCCTTGGGCAGGTACTTTTCTTCCTGAATACACATAAAGGCATTTCTACATTATACATTTGACATAATTGCATGTCAAGTGCCTAAAATTTAAACATATTTTATATAATGGATAAAATCAGTTACACCAAGTAAATTTAATAGCGAAGGTAATTTTACATGATGAATTCACATTAAGCATTTGTGCAACTTTTGCAAAGATATATTTCCACTCTTAACTAAGTTCATATAGTGAGACTTAAATGCACTTAATACAAAAGGGGCTTTTCAAAGGGGCTTTTCTAACCCCTTCCTCTTTTTTTTTTTTTTCTAAAAGGTTTCACATTTTTGAACTTTTCTAACATCATTTTACTCAAGCTGCCCATTAGTGGTGGGTGTTCTGCCTTGATTTACATGCTAGTAATTCACTGTTTATGGCAAAAAATACTGTTAGAACTCAAGCACCTATTTCATTAATTGATTCTTAACACCAAGACAATTGCAGCTCTACATCTGACACATGATTTTCATCACTGAAAATAAATCAATAGTATATGTTTGAGTATGAATACTGTGGTATGAATATGTACTTTTCAATTTCATGAAGCTAACCTGAACTCTGGATTAGTATGTTTGAGGTTTTAATGATTGAGAGATTTTTTTTTTATTCCTACTAGCCGAAAATTATTTTTTGAGTAGACAGTGGGATATGAAACAGAGCAACTTCTTTAGATAACTGAAATTATTAAGTCACTTAGATTCCTCCAAGTTCAACTCCGGCAGCAGCCCTTCCTGACTAACAACTTCCTTCCCACTGCATAGCCCCCCTCCCACATCCTACCAGCAACTCTAAACTAAAGACAGACTTTTAAAATATAAACCAATGCTTTAGGATAAAATTTGTTTCTCATATAATATAAATCTTTTAGAAATGTTGGAAATAGTGGTTTATGAGAAGGCGAATTGTTTTTCATTGGCCTGTAGCTTTGGATGTTAAAACTGAAGTGCAGCAATTATATTCTTCATAAAACTACAATTTAGTGACTTCTGACCTCTTTCCCATCCGGTCCCAAGTATTTCTCATTCCAATAGTAATAGCAGAGGGAAATTTTAAAAAGACCCACATTTACAAGAATTTAGCTTCTGGCAAGCATCATTTTAAAGAATTCACTTCCTGGCTCATGGTTTACATGACCTGTCTGTCTTCTCTTGCTTCTTTCTTTCCTTCTACCCTTCCCCCTCTCTTCAAGGCAAGCTGAGTTTTAACTATTGCATTAACTCTGTGTCCTGCATCTTTTGCTTTCTAGTCTCATATCCATGGGAATGGAAGCTGCCTAGAACTATCAGAACAATATCCCAACATGTGACCACTGTTCTGGCTACATCAGCCACCACTGACTAGAGAAGTATCAGCATCATTCATTCAGAAGTAAAAATACCTCATAAGCTATTAGCTAACTTTTATAATGTATCTTTGGTATTGCTTGTTTTTGTAAGCTGTTATTCCAAAGAAAAACTTGATTCATGTTAAGATCTAATTTTCCTTGGGGGCACAAAATATAGAGTCCTGTTTTAATTAAGGAATGAATTTTATCATATTATTTTCAAGACTAGTTTGTAGTCTTACTTTAATTATGTTTATAATCTCTCTTCCCCCCAAAATTCTCACTCAGAAGTCATATGTATGAAGAACCAAATTTCCACTATTTGTTCTATCACGAAATGAGAGAATCAACTCTGAGGCAAAAATCAAGGGGAAAAATTAAGTTAGTGCAGTTAAACCTCAGTTCATAAAATCAATGCATCCTCAAAACATTAGGATACACAAGAGAATTATACTGGTAAATGTGGAAACGTTTTTCATTTGTTTTATTTTTAGATAAGATTTCTAAGTAATTTCTCGAGCTTGAGAAAGTTTCCAATTAAAAACAAAATTACATACCTTCTTAAAAAAATAGTTCAAAAAGAAAAGAACAACAATAATTTAGCCTTACAACTATACTCATTATGTTTTTATATTATCTACGCTAACTTTTTTTTTTAAGAGTTTGAAAACATCTGTTTCCAATAGGTTGGGAGAGAGTACAATTAACTCTTTTTTTAAAGTGTAAGCAAGTTAACTCTTTCCTCATTCTCGTTTCCTTCGTATGGTCATCCTCTTCTCTTGATCTGTTTTTTATTATCCATACATTCTTGTTTCTAGTTCGCCTACTGTGAGCTCTCTCAACGTTTTCCTCTTTGAATCCCTGAGAATAAATACATGACTAACTCAGCATACTGCCATCTTCCCTCTTAGACATAGTTTTCTGCATCAGACAGGACCCGGTTTGCTGACCCCTGTACCTCTCTTTTGGTAAAATCAGCGATCACTCTTTTCAAGGAATGTCCTAGGTGCTCCACCTTCAGTGGGTGTTTCCAGCAGAGAAGTTTCCCTTAGAAGAGCTGGGTGGACATAGTCTTAGGTGGAAACTAAAATGAAGGCCTAAGTCTGCCGACTCATTGACCCACCCAGATCCAGACTGGCAATCTCAACTTTATCAGAACTGCACCAGTGAAACAACCAAGCCCATGAAGTGGTTAACTTTCCAAGGACAAAGACAGCCCCAAGGAGTTTGTTTAATGTTTATACCATGATTTCAACCACCATTCCAGACCTATGGAACTCAGCACATGACCCCCTGCCTCTAAAACCTGATTCTCTCCCAATGGTAGGGGGCTCTGAGTTCCTCTTCCTCAGTGCTCCTGGCCACTGCTGGTCAATAAATCTTGCTTGAGATCTCATCACTCCAGTCAACTGTCTTTCTTTCCCCAGTGCTCTAACACATCGCAAGTGCCGAAACCCATGTCCTGCCAATCGAGACTGTGGAGGTAACTATGTAGTCATCCATTTTTCATAATATGGCATCACTTATTTATCCTGTAACTATTGCAAAAAGTATGACAATTGAATTAGAACTTTGAGGTCATAAGGTATATAAGTTTTTGTTTCTATAGATATTAATACTTTCTTTCAAAAGTGGTTATAAAAATGTAACAAAGGAGAGTTCCCAAATGCTTGGCATCCTTAATTTTTTTTTTAAGATTTTTATTTTTTCTATTACAGCTGATTTACAATGTTTTGTCAATTTCTGGTATACAGCAAAGTGACACAGTCATACATATATATATATATGGGTGTGTTGTAAGTATGTGTACATATATACTTTTTCTTTCTTTTTCTCACACCCATATATACATATATATATATGGGTGTGTTGTAAGTATGTGTACATATATACTTTTTCTTTCTTTTTCTCACATTATCCTCCATCATGTTCCATCACAAGTGACTAGATACAGTTACCTGTGCTATACAGCAGGATCTCATTGCTTATCCATTCCAAATTCAATAGTTTGCATCTACTACCCCCAAATTCCCAGTCCATCTGCTCCTTTCCCCTCCCTTTTGGCAACCTCAAGTCTGTTCTCCATTCAGTCTTCTCTGAATTACCTAGTCATAGTCTTTAAAACATTTTCTACCAAATTGTTGGCCTTTTCATGATAAATTAAATTCTTTAATATATTTGGGTAATAATACATTCTCTTATAGTCTTACTATATTATACCATCATTTTTCACAATAAAGTTCTAATATTAAGATGGTCAAACTTTAATATAGTATAGTCATGTGTTCATAATAAAATTACCCTTTTGCTTCTTGATTTTTATCATGTGTTAGCATCATTGTCCTTTATCTTGATAGCCTAAAACTATTTACATATTTTTAAGATTTTTTAATTCACCTTGAATTTACACTTTTTAAAACTCAAGATTTTGCTACTCCTTTTGAATATGTTGTAATTTTGTGGCCTCAATAATTTTTTTTACAATTTCTGGAAAATTTTTAACTGTTACTTTTCCAAGTATTGGGCTTTGTCTTTATTCTCTACTCTCAAACTCCTATTAGAAATCCATTCTATTCCCTAGCTCTCTTTACTTATGTTTCTTATTTCTCTTTTCTTTATCTCTTTTTGCAGCTTCTAGATCTTTTCCTCAGACCTATATTCAAGTTCATCAACATTCTTTTCCTGTGGTCCTAATCAGCTGTTTGGCTTGCCTAAAGAGTATGTATTTTACATTTGTACATTTTCATTTCTAAACAATCCTTTGTTTTTGTTTTTTGGTTTTTTGTTTTTATCTTGCTAATCGCCCTTTTTTTCATTCAAAACATTCTGCCTTACTGTTTAACTTCCTTCTTACAGCACCTTAGGGATTGTAAATTATAAGGTATTATTTATATTGTTCTATTAGCTCAAATTCTTGGAGAGTTAACCCTGTAACTGTGTCTGTTCCATCTACTTCCTAGTACAGTACTTCTGCGATTGAAAAGTTTTTACAGAGATATCACTTCAAAGGATTTCCACCTTTCTCCTGGCAATCACTATTGCTCTGATTGGTAGAAATGTCCCCTTAGAGTCAGTTTGCCTATTGTTTTCTACTAAGTAGCTCAGAATGACCTTTTCTACACAATGTTTGATTGACTCAGGGTTATTTCCTGAGTTTGAGTTTTGACATCATGCAATACTGAGGCAGGGGGCAAGAGGGCAGAGCGTATACTTTAAAAGTTTGACATAGCTGCTGAGGATATGACCAAATCTGGTCAGAACCTTCAAGGCCCAAGATGGTAGAGGACTGGGCTCCCAGTAGACCTTGAGCCTCATATGCACTCATTGTAATACATTAACATGCTAAGTGACAGGCCCACAGGTGCCATGACAGTTCAGAGGCTCACCATAAAAGGCCACAGAGTGGGTGGTGGCCCAGTTCCTGGAAATCCCTGTCCCTTCTCCAAGATAGTTAGACTATTCCTCCCACTTGTTAGTTTATGGAATTACCAGGACATAAAAACTAACCCTCCCTACAGACCAGGTTGCTCTTGTCCTTTAATATGTCCACATCCTGCTTGTAGAGTGTGCTTCTCTCCAAATAAACCTGCTTTCAATTTACTGTGGTTCCCTCTCAAATTCTTTCCTATGTGAAGCCAAGGATCCTCACTCTGTGGCCTATTCCAGGAGCTTGCCCAAGACTTGAGACAAGACCAATCCTCTCCCATCCCCCTTTTCTGTAACAATACTCTCATTTTAGACACACTCCCATACAAAACTTTGGTTTTCATTTTTACGGGAAATTTTTCTCTAGCCATAAATAGTTATAGTCTTTTGTTTTGTGGGTCAGTGAGTAGTTTTCTTGTCCTTTTTTTAAGGAGGCTGCATTTATCCCAGAGTATTGGCTTTTTTGCATGGGTGTCATTTCCACTTCCATGCCTCCTCTACTGTTTTGAACCTAAAAGCTGTAGCCTTTATGATTAGAGTAATTATCAGATAATCTCTGAGATATACTATGTTTTATCACTTGCTTAATAATTTTTTTCATTCTTGTTAGGAGTTCCTTCCTTCTCAACTCTGGTAATTTTATCTTTCTATAGAATTTACCTTTCCTCTTCTAGTCTCTATTCTTCTTTTCCCTTACTTTTCCCCATACAGCTCTCATTCTCTCTCTCTCTCCCCTTTCCTTTCCCACTTCCTCTCCCTCTTTCTCTCATTTTGTTCAAATATCCTCTTATTGAAGGAGAGTCTTAGGCTGCAGGACAGTAAGTTACCAAATATCTCTTAACTCACTTTGAATAGACCATTTCAACACAATCTCAACATTTATTCTTGTCTCCAAGTTCTGCCTTCTCCATTCCCTTGCATTAACTGATTCAAGTTTTGTCTTCCTGAACAATACTATTAGTATGCTAAACACTCTAAACCTATCATTGTTATTTTCTCTGATCTAATTTGTGAGGTCAAGCTTACCAGGGGAATGAGCAGGTGGATCAATGTACCTATAAAAAAGGATTTTTTTTTTGTTTTGTTTTTATGGCCACACCCCCCAGCATATGTAAGTTCCCAGGCTAGAAGTCAAATCAGAGCTTGCCTACACTACAGCCACAGCAACACCACAACCACAGCAATACCAGATCCAAGCTGCATCTGTGACCTAGCTGCAGCTTGCCACAATGCCTAATCCTTAACCCAATGAGCAAGGCCAGGGATCAAACCCATATCCTCATGGATACTAGTCAGATTCTTAAACTGTTGAACCACAGAGGAACTCCCCAAAAGTATTTTTAAATACAGAGAATATTGCACTCTTTCTTAATGATGAAAATAATCATTAAGAGGGCAGTGCACTAAATAACCACAATAAGGATTATTTATAACAGTTGAGATTCTACATCAAAGTAATGATCAGCAATTACTGCCTCTTTGAAGACTGTATTTAAATTTTATTGAATCTCAGGCAACTATTTGGAAGTACATTATTGGTGATATAACAGGGCTTATTTCTAAATCCTTAGAAAGTGATAGCCCTAAATTTTTGTTATTTATTCTATAAGGAAGAGTACTATATATGCCTTATGCTATGTATGAAATTGATCTTTTGCTAACATACAACTCATGTTTTTGGATGTGTTTTCCTTCCATCCAAGTTTAAATTAAGTTGTATTTCCTAAAAGTACACACATCCCTGTTAGAAGAAGAAATGAAGGCTGGTTATAGTCTTCATATATGACTGTTGTATGACTGAGAAAATAAGCCATTATGGAAAAATGCTCACCAGTAATGCTGTCAATGAGACATTTACATTCTTTGAAATGAAAAACTGATTGGATTCTCCTTCTTAACATAGGCTGCTTCTCTTAGTCTATGATTCTCTGAAACTGTAGATCTCTTCAAGTATATCTTATCATTCTACACAGTATGTTGTACTTTTAGAGCTCATTCATGACTCATCTAGAAGGTCATATAATTTTATTCATAGAATTTGTTAACAAAGTACATGTATGGTAGTAAAGTCTTTTTAATTTGTGAATTTAATATGTACAACAATCCTAAGAGTCAGGTACAGCTTTTAGCATCATTTCACAGATAAAGAAATTTTACTTGTCCAGCTGTTAAGTGGTGCAGCCAGGATTTGACCCAGACACTTCGCCTGTCGACATCTTGCACTTGACAACTTGTGCAACTCTCTTATAATTTCAACTGGTGAGCAAATTTCAACATGTGAGCAAATTGTTAGCTGTTCTACTGAACTGAATAATCTTGTCTCCAATTTGCTCTTTTTGAAATATTTCTGAATAAGGAGTTCCCGTCGTGGTGCAGTGGTTAACGAATCCGACTAGGAACCATGAGGTTGCGGGGTCGGTCCCTGCCCTTGCTCAGTGGGTTAACGATCCGGCGTTGCCTTGAGCTGTGGTGTAGGTTGCAGACGCGGCTCGGATCCCGCGTTGCTGTGGCTCTGGCGTAGGCCGGTGGCTATAGCTCCGATTCAACCCCTGGCCTGGGAACCTCCATATGCCGTGGGAGCGGCCCAAGAAATAGCAACAACAACAACAACAAAAAAGACAAAAGACAAAAAAAAAAGGAATATTTCTGAATAACTTATTGGTATGACTAATTCTATCTTTGCTATAGAATTATTTTACTATTATTTATTATTTTCAGAAGCACTGAAAAAAAAAATCCATTACCCAAGTAATCTTTTTATTCAGGAAAATAAGTTTGGCATTGCCCTTAATTTTTGACACCAGAGATAAACTGATCAGAATACTTAGAAATGAATCCATGAATGCAATTATAAGAGAAAATAGATGGTTAATTGTGCTAATACATATTCTTCCTTATAACCTTTCACAAGTAATTGAAGAAATAAATTTTATCTCTCCAACTAACGAAATGAACTCACCAGTAGTTGTTCCTCTTGCTGCAACTCTTAAGGTTGTTTTGTTTATCTGAATATAAGTATTGGGAACTGTTCAACCAGTATGAGAAACTCCTCCAGGAGATGGAAGGAGCTATGTTTTCATAAACTCCATGTTCTAAGAGAGTTTCACCATAAACTTTATAAGGAAAAACAAACAATAGTTGTCTTGCCAAATCTATGTATTTTTGAAATTACCAACTTTAATGTTTGAAGACATGTTGTCATTATCAAATAACTCAAGTTACATGAAATATGATTTAAATTCCCTAAGGAAACATTTCAAAATGTGGTATGTATTAGGTTCTTTCATTTCCCAAAAGGTGATTGGAAGAATAAGGGCTAGAAAAATGTTGTGCTTGGCAGTTCTGTGAGTTTCACACCCCCATCACCCATTTTTGTATTTAAACTGATCATTTACTGGCAGCAGATGGGTAATAGGATAAAAGTTTTCAATATGGTGTGGTGGGCATATATATTTCCAGGCACAATATGAGAGAGTACAAAGAAGCATTCTTAATGTGATTAACAAAGAGGCATGGAATCCGCTATCAATCTTCCTTGTTACTGTCATAGCACTTCCCAGGACTGTTAGAGAAACTTTACAATAGCTGAATGCATGTTACACATACAGATGGGGAAGTGCCTTAGGCAGTTTGGCAAAAGTTGCTAGGAGTCCATTTTTTGAATTTCTGCCTTCTGAGTCACCAAGTTTGACATTTTCATCTCAGAAGTCCTCTTGCTTTAATGTTGACATGGCTGTATCATTTCATAAACCATATTTGTTGCATTTGAAACTTTTTTAATATCAATAATATACTTCATTGAGATTAACATTAAATTACAAAATGCAAGTTTATTTTAATGTATCTGAGGACACATTTCTTCCCCCTGTGTTCTAGGGAAATCCCTTTCTCAATTTTAGTTTTGCTAACTGTAGGGGAAAAAAAAAAAACTAAGAATATTTCTATCATGATTTTTTTGTGTGTGAACAGTGTTCTAGTTGATGTATTATTTAGTAAAAGTGTGAACAATTCATATGTGCTACTGTTGCAGATTCTTGTTAAATATAGAAGAAAAAGATATAGAAGTACATCAAAGTAGAGCTTACAGGTTTGTTTGCGTCCTTATTATTTATTTTAGCTCAGTCTTTACTAAAAAAGTACTTGGCTTTGGGTACCCATTAATCTCTAGTTCTAATCAGAATCATGATATTAAAGGGATGATTTTAAATGACTAAAATTTCCTGAAAAAAATCTTAGAATGATGTTGAGTGTATTTCTACACACATCAACTATGGGGGATTTTCCTTAGGCTTACATTACTGCTAGATGAGGGTCTTGTTTAGCCTATCATGATTCCCAGTCCCAATTTGGAATATAAAGAAGATGAGATTAAAAGCCTGGGTGAAGGGTCTAATGTTCGTTCACAGAGATGGAAAATGAAAGATGGTCAGTGACAAAGTATATTTTTACGTAAAAAAGGAAAGTTGAGGGACTGTTTCACTTAACTATAAATACAGAGTAAGAGGACAGAATAATTTCAGAATGCATGTGGGAGCTTAGGCTAAAGTTAAGGAGACTTGGAGATATTTGAAAGAGAAAATATTGAAATTGGGAAATACTTGTTTGCTCAGAAGTGATGCAGGGCTCCATGAGATTTGGTAGCTTGGATTTGTAGTGTATCCAATCAACCTACCTCTTCTGTTAGCTTTCTCCAGCAGTGCTCAGAGATCAGGAAGGGGGGTGAGGGATTAAATGGAAGTTATGACAGAAAGTCAAGACCACGGAGATCCTGGAATGAAGCAGAAGTATGGAAGTATCTCTGGGATAACGAATGACTGAGGACAGAATTCAGCTTGTGAGAAAATGACAGACCTCAGCATGGTAAGTAGAGATCAGGGAAGGAAATTCCAGAAATCTTGATCGCAGAAGAGGAGAGATTAGAATAATGATGACACCAAATGTGTGGCCTATATGCCATAAATATTGTATCATTATCAAAATCCACAGCACTGGGAGATCAAGGAATTATAAGGACAGGTTATGAATTCATCCTATTAAATAAGGTTGGATTTTTTCGGTCACCTCCACAGCATGAGGATGTTCGTGGGCCTGGGATCAAACCAGTACCATAGGTGTAACCAGAACCACAGAAGTGATAACTGCTGGATCTTTAATCCACTGAGCCACCAGAGAACTCTGAGTCTTTAGTTTTAAATGTTTTACATATTTATAAAGCTTCAGATCTAATTATCAAGTACATGTTTGAATATTAATTTTACTCAAAGGGTATTTTTAAGGGCACAAATTATTCTTAGACATTTTTTTTTTTAAATCCAAGGCAGAAAACCCAGCTGATCCATTCCCTTATAGAGGAATCTTCCCAGATTAGGAAAAATTAGGTGTATGGAGATTATTTTTTATAAAGGAAGGGGTACGTTCAGACATTTTGGATGCTTTTTGAAAATAATAGTCACCCCTCCCTTAAGTACATCTTTTTCATTTCTTGGTGCCTTCCAAAAAAATGTTGGCTGTTAAGTTTGCTTTTTATATTCATTAATAACCATTTGCAAAGAAATTCACTTTCTCTTCATTATTATTTTCTTCTTTGTTTTGCTCTGACACTTTAATCCTGCTGGCATCTTTCAGCACATAATGAAAACCAGCTCTGCCTTTTCCTGGTTTCCTCATTTCTGAGTACTATGGCAACGGATGCTAGTTGACTTAGTATAACTTGAAGATGTCACATTGCTCTTCATCCTTTGATGAATGCACATTCATGAGTACAGCTCAATGCATAAGCAATTAAAGGCAGTCCTAAAAAGCACCATAGCGAAAGTCACCCTTGGATGATGTTCCCCAGGTGTTGCATTCAGAGTAAAACATGTCAAGGCACTCCTGGTATTAAAAAGACAAGTCTTTTTGTCACTGAGAATGATTAGCAATCACTTTAGAAACATTTTTTTTTTATGAAACACAATTGATTTCTGTAAATAAATCTTAATTCCAAATACTGCATTCACTCAGAATTATTTCCTCCAAAACTAATGAAATCCATTAAAAACATATAATGAGGAAGAAACAAAGAGACAAATTATTTAACACACATATAAATTACAACTTAAACCTAATTTCAGTGATACATATAAGACACACACACTCACACACAAATTTTAACTTACCTAATTTTAACACGTTGCAATACAAAAATATATTTAAGAATGGTTTGCTATATAATGGCAAATAAATGCTCATCAAACAGAGACTGACTATCTTTATTTGATAATCTACACCAAAATGACTATATAAAATTAAAATAACAGCAATAATATTGTATATTTGTTATTTAATTTTTTTTTGTCTTTTTGGGGCCACACCCATGACATATGGAGGTTCCCAGGCTGGGAGTCAAATTAAAGCCACAGTTCCCAGCCTACACCACAGCCACAGCAAAGCAGGATCCGAGACACATCTTCGACCTACAATGCAGATTGCAGCAACACCAGATCCTTAACCCACTGAGCAAGGCCAGAGATCAAACCTGCATCCTCATGGATACTAGTCGGGTTCTTAATCCCCTGAGCCACAACAGGATCTCCATCATTTTAAAATTTAAATTAAAAATATTCATTACACTTAAGAGTATATGCTTTGTCATTGTATATATATTGTCTGGTATTGCTATGATTTTTATTGATGATTCTATATTAAATTATATATAGAATCTCATATTTTTATAGGGTACAAATTATTTTCACATACCATATTATTTCATTTCTTCATTCCCATTCCAATTATCTTAATATCTGTGCCATGTATAAGTGGCTTATTTTATTATTTACATTTACCATTGAGGAAACCAAGATTCGAAAGCGTAATAGTAGAAATCATGAAGTCAGGAAGTGAAAAAACTAAAATGCTACCTAGGCCTCTGATTTTATATTCAGGGCTCTTATCTTGTCATCTTATATCTTTCATGTATATGCCTTAATTAAATACATCTCCCAAATAGTCTATATTCCTTAGGAAAATTGAAGCTGTTAAATAAGAATTTTCTAAAGCAGCTAGTGACAAAGACAATCAGTGAATTCCAGCCATAAAGTTTTGTGACATGTTCCTGTGCTTTCAACACAGAGATGTCTTTGAAGTCTGAAAAATGCCATATCTAAAAGAAGCAGAAGCAAAGTAATGATAAATATACCCAAGGCTTGCTCACAATGATTGATTAATTAATTAATTCTATTTCATTGAAAGGCACCATAAAATGCAAAATAAAGTTTTGGGGGGAAAGCGACATTTCCATGTAAATAATTTGAATGTATCAGAGAATGCTATTCATTTAAAACCGGCATTTAGAGTACCTACCCTAGGGAGCTGCAAGAAAATTTCCTTCTGGCAGTTCGCAGTGTCCAAGAACAGACATAAAGCTTAAAGTGAGTCTATCATACAAGCTAGACACATAGAAATTAGGGCAGTTTTGAAATGCAATCATTCTCTACAGGAAAAGGTTATAAATGAGGTTCATGCAAGTGAAGCTTAAAATAAACAGTTCGAGCTTCCAAAAGGGATGCATCTTGGCCACACATCCCACTGGGGACCTACCAGGAAGCTCATTAAAAAGAGAGCCAAGACTCACTCAAGAAGCAGTAATAGTGAAGTGGTTAAGTGTGAACTCTGAAATAAGTCAGATTGTGTTCAAAGCTCAGCTCTGCTAACTCCTACCACGCACATTGAGTAAAATGTCTTTACCTCTCATGTCCTAGTTCCCCCATATGTAAGATAGGAATGATAATGGTAACTGATATCCTGGGGGTATTGTGGGAAGTGCGTGTGCTAAAAGAATAAAGTCAAATAGATCATTTACTTGGGCCTTCATAATAAAAATATTTTCAGGCTGTGTAACACTCTGGGAGTTGTCAAATTAGTAGAGCAGCTGTCAGAAGTTGATATTCCTGATGTTTCCTTAGTAACTGCCCACTAGTGTGCAAAGGAACATAGAAAACCATCTATGAGATTGCTCTGAATGCACTTCAAAAGGTATGCCAATATCAGAAGATATAAAGATAAAAATGGATTTGAGCATATAGAACTAAATACGAATGGCTAAAATATCCTAATAAAGATTGAATAACAAATAATTTTGAAAAAGAGATGATGAAACAAAGAATGCCTTGAAGTTTGAACATCTTGAGTATATAAAATATATGAAAAGTCAGTTAAAATAAAAATAAATACAAAATGTGAGCTAGTGCTTAATGAAGTCTGGAGTACAAATAAGCCAAAAGATAGAAAAATATTTTCAACCTAATTATGAACAAAGGTAAACATTTGAATTACTATAATAAAGCATTTTTTATCACTACAAATGGCAGAATTTTAAGACTAAAAACTATAGTTAAAAGAGGACTGTCATGTGCTCTCTTAGCTTGTTGACAGAAATGTAGAACTGACATGCACTTTCTAAATGTCAATATGATAAGACAGATCAAAACCCCCAAAATATGCATATCATATTACCAGGTATTCTATTGTTAAAATTTACAATTAGGAAATTACCAGCTTTATAATGTTCTTTACTCTGTTTATAGTTTGAAAAAAAAATAGAAACAAAATAAGAGTTCTTCAAGAAAGGGTTCATTAATTAAATACATTGAAAAAATATTCATGCTATGAAAGATACTACCCTTTAAAATAATGATGAGTATCTGTTTTATTGGCATAAAAATGCATAATTCAGTATTTAATATACAAAGCAGGTTACGAACTGTGTATTATCTCATTTTTCTTTAAGACACATAAAGAAATGAGACAGATACAGAAAGGAAAGAGAGAATAAAAATAAAAAGGAAAAGAGAGAGAAAGCAGATAAATGGACACCAAAGTTAGAATGGTTAGACACACATTATTGATGTTTTCTTCATTATACTTTTCTTCGTATTCAACACTTTTTTTTTTTTTTTTTGGCCCACACCCACAGCATATGGAAGTTCCCTGGCCAGGGATCGAAACCGCGCCACAGCAGTGACCCAAGCCATTACAGTGATAGCACCAGATCATTAATCTGCTGCACCACAGGGGAACTCCTTGTTTTCAACACTTTTAACAGGAAGATATACTCAGTTGAAAATAAAAACATTTCCATTAAATAAGGATAAAAAATATTCTGTAAATAGCATTTCTGGATAAAATATTCTTTTAGACTGGCACATAGTAGCTTTGCTCCAAACCAAGGGATCTAAATATGTTAGCTGAAAAGTAACAAAATAGTTTCATTGTCTTTCAGCTATGAGGCAGTGATCTTTTAAACCACAGTATAAAATGGCTCATCTTCTTGAAATGTCATTTTGCTCAAAGGTTTTGAGGAAAAATGAAATTTTGTGCTGTTAAAATATTTTTATAAAATAGAAGCATCTTGTGGCAAAAATATATATGCTTCTGGACTTTTCCAATGTGTTCATAACTTAGAAAAATCTAAGTTGTATACCATAACTTAGAAAAAAGTCAATGGATGGGTATTTGAAAAATTCATATTTTTAGACACACTGATAAAGAAAATGGAAGTAATTTTAAGTGCCTACTTTTTCAACTGTGTGCAGGCTTGTGTAGGTAAATATACATTGATAGGCCAAGTATTTAAGTGGATTTGAATGATCAGTTTTTCTCATGAGGAGACAAAAAAACCCCACAAATATATATATAACTGCTTAACACAATTGAAATCATTTTAATGGAAGAGATGCTTTAAAAAATTATTACATTTAATGGATTTTATTTTCAGAACCAATCTATTCCTGCAAGTAGAAACTAACTGCAGAAAATTCAGTTTGAAAGCAGATAAAGAGATTTGATTCCAGCCAGATGAATTATTTGAGAGGCTTAGTTCCTTTACATATTTAGAAAATATACAATTGTGAGTCATCTTTATCTACCAAGAAAGTGTTTTGACAAGTATTTCTTTGAAATAAAATTAATGGAGTGACTAGTGGATCACAGAGTATTTCCTCAAGCTACATAATCAATTTTCAGCATACTTGTGCCTCTGAATAACTCTTCTACTTCAAAGCCAGTTTTATTAGTTTTTAGCTACTTTAAAACCAAGTTTCATCAGGTTTTTAGCCACTTTAAAAGCTACTATAAATATATTAGTATACAAATTATATACTAATGTTTATATTGGGATCTAATATTTCAAGATTGTGCCAAATCATATCTTGTCATTAAAATAGGCTGTGTATATCCTCTATGACTCACAAAGTTTCTCTCACCAAGGTGACATTCATGAGGTATTTGCGGAATGATTGGTAAATATGGATTAAATAAACCAGCCACTCTTTCCCATGCTCTGCATACCTCAAACGCAGCCTACTGTTCAACCTTGCTTCCCCTGACCTCCAGCTTTTAGCAGAAGTTAGAAGACCAGATTTGCCCCAGTTTTCTCATCAGCTTAATGTGGAATTTGAATAAGTTTCAAAGTATTACTTTGCAGAATGCTGTATAACTAATTTATAATCAGGAATAATACTATTTTTTTTTTTTGTCAATGAGAGGATTAGTATGAGGTACATTTGATAGAGTATTTCTTTGTTCTCTGATACTTTGTTCCGTTCTATCTCACAGTAAATAACAGTAAGTAAGGTCACTTAATAATTGTAAGTTCTCAGCCATTCTTGGAAATAGTGGATACTACTTTCTCCACATCCTTTTCTTTTCTTTTTTCTTTCCTTTCTTTTTTTTTTTTTTGTCTTTTCCTAGACTTATCATTTCTCTACTACTTGACTTTAAAAATTGAAAGCACTAACAATCTGTGAGATTTTAGGCAGGTCATGGCATGATGTTAGGTATCTATATGAGTAAAAGAGGATTAAGTATGGCCAGATTACAGAATTGTTAGGAGAATTGAGTAATGTACTTGAAAATATTTTATAAAGTGTAAAGATCACACAAGTTGGTGATATCATGTGTTTCCTACCTTTGAAGTTTCTTTTCATTCCATAATAGAAACATTATTTTTATAAACTTTTACACTTTTGTTGTGTGATGCCTGTATGTTAAAACTAGTCAACATTTTACTCCTGTATAAGACTTCAGACAGGATATGACATTTCATTCAGAAGTACTGAATGAAATAATGCCATCATGTCCATTTCTGATTTTTCACTTTAAAAAGTTGCTTATTGAGAAGACTGATTTCACATTTAAAATGCTGGACTTTTATAGTTTTGCTTCCACAAAGAATATTTAAAAAGCAGCCCTTTAAAAAATTATGTGGGTTATTTATAACTTCCCGTATTCCTTTCATCTTAATGGCACACAATATATGATATTTTATAACCTCTGTAATTTCCATTATCAGTCTGCAAGTCTGCATTTCTTTCTTTGTTGACTCATATATTTGCAAATTATTTATTCATCCCAAGATACATCCATGCAGTTGTGAGAAAAGAATAATACCAAAGCTCTACCTGAGTAAAAGTGACTCAGTAAAAGGCACATAAATCTTTTTCTTTCCATGTTTCAAATTAGAATACTACCAAAGTTTTAGAATAATTTTTAAAATTATTGAAAGATGCTTTCTGTGAATGAAGGGTCCACTTTCTCTCCTACCTTGCTGTAATTAATCACACTTCATCCTCTATTCCCAGGAATGTTTAGTTGGGCTTTAGATAAATGTG
Source organism: Phacochoerus africanus (assembly GCF_016906955.1). Taxonomy (NCBI): domain Eukaryota; kingdom Metazoa; phylum Chordata; class Mammalia; order Artiodactyla; family Suidae; genus Phacochoerus; species Phacochoerus africanus. Next base: position 89,243,263 of record NC_062553.1, read on the forward strand.
TTGGCATCATTTCCCATGGAAGGTGGGATTTTTCTTATTTGGATTTTTATTTGTTTTTATAAAGTTAGTATTTCACATGGATCTCTTTATTTTTCCAGAATATTGTTTCTATAAACTTCCCAAGCCCTTATCTTGTTTGTTTCTTCCTAGAACAACCGGTTTCATTTGATTATTTTAACTTTCTATCTATGCTACTGAAGGTCACTATCCTCAGACTTATTTCCTTGAGAACTTTCCCATTTCACATACTATGTTTATTAGGCTATAATCAACTTTCTAAAATTATCTAATATCACTACTATAACACTGTTCAAGTCTTCAAAGAATACCAGGTCCAAGGATTGTTTCTGTGCATAGGGTATTCTTTGATAATAAGAATCTGTCAGCACACTAGCATTGAACAGATTCTGGAACACAAATGATTTAGTCTAACTTGCTGCTTATTCTCTTCATAAAATAGAGCTATATATTTCCCAACCAATTCACTAACTTGTATTGAACAATTCCAGCTCTGAGATGACCTCCCTTCATGAAGCTAATATAATTTTCCCATCACATATGCAGTCTAAGTGTTAATATACACATGCCTAAATCAAGTCCATTTTCTAATTTGTAAGAAACTGCCACTATTTAGGTGAGCAGAGAAAAATAAAAGCATGTAATTTTAGGACACTAGCTAATTTAATAAGCATTAAGTGTCGCAAAATAACATCACAAAATTTCTTTGTGGGAGTCACAGAAATAAAGGCCTGAAAGATGGCAGATTTCACATAAATTCTAAAAGTGGTAAATATAGGACAGCACAAAGAAGGAGGAGTTCATCAGATTCAATCTAACTAACAATTATTAAGCAACGACCATGCACAAGACATTGAACAAGAAAATAAAATGAATATAAGGATGAAAAAGATACTGCCTTTATTCCTAAGAAAGTTAAGGGGAGACAGAGAGGTGCATCAATACATTAGCCTAACATTGTATCATAATAAATCTAATGTAGAGAAACAAAACAAGTGCAATGAAATTAAGAGAAGAGAAAAATTATTTATGGCTTAATGAATCAGGACAGACCAGAGATGGGTGCTCAAATAAGATTCCCATGCGCAGAGATGGAGGAGACATATACTCCTTTTAGAGACAATGGTGGGAACACAGGAACAGAACTGACAATGTACAGTGTACATTAAAGAATGATGAGAAAACATGAGTGCCTTAAAAATAGTATTTGAATGGCAAAAGGTTCTGATCTGATTACAAGGAAAACTTAATATTCAATAATACATGAATTTCTGTGCATAATAGGGATTCAAGGGAGTTCCTATTGTGGCTCAGCAGATTAAATACCGATGTTGTTTCCATAAGGATGCAGGTTCGATCCCTGGCCTCCCTCCATGAGTTAAGGATCTGACGTTGTTGCAGCTACGGCATTAGTCACAGATGTGAATTGGATGTGGTGTTGCCGTGGCTGTGGAGTAGGCCTGCGGCTACAGCTCCATTTCAACTCCTAGCCCAGGAACTTCCATATGCTTCAGGTACAGCCATCCAAAGGAAAAAAAAAATTGGAACAGAAAACTTAATGTAAAGAATTATGCCTCAAAAATGCCATTCTGGGGTCCTATAGGTAGATTTAAACTATGGTAAAGGAACATATTTAAAGGACAAGTAGAAAAATCTAACTAAAATAATGACAATTTAAATTTAATAATAAAAAAACAACAGGTTACATTGCAGTCAAATAATTGCATCATCAGCTGCTTCTAAATTGGGAAATAAAAAGAGGAAATGTTTCAAAGTGACTCTAGAATTTCAAGGCTTGAAGACCATATTGGGCAATTAAGAATGCATGGTTGCAACTGTTAGTTACCATCTTCTTTTTCCTACCCAAGGCTGAAATTATTAATGCCCCTTCACTCTCAATATGGTCATACTAAACTCTTCCTGGATCAATCCTTACTGTGAAGTATTTGCAAATAGGCACAGTTTCTCATCACTACCAATCACTTTAATGATACCATTAGGTCGCCCTCATAGACTTAGGAAATATAGTCTCTGGAATAAACAGTAGTTTCCCATTCTGCTCCTTGAGTTTCATTTGATGCCACTGAATCCAAGTACATAATGTTCCCCAAGGGAATAACATGCAAACACTCATTTTAAAAATGATTAGTCATCACTACATTTGTCTGGGCTTCTATTTTTTCCCCCTTATCCTCTTCTGTCTATAATTTATATTTATTATCAAATTCCTATGTAATAGTACAGTCTTGAATTCAACCTCAGCATCTTAGTGCCATAATATTGTCTTGTTCTTACCTCATATTCCTCTAAAAAATGACTTTTTATCCTATGTGGAATACTATTGACTTCTCATCCCAGTCTCTGAGCTTTGCTTATTTTTTTCTAAGTGCTCAATTTGACCTGCTTTATTAGACATCTTTAAAAATTGAAAAAATAAAGAAAGAGATATAAATTATAAATGTTGAATGTGAGTGGCTAATTTACTTTTCTGGAGTTAGTCTATATCTGTCAGTATCTGTCCTATCTTTGTGTGTGGCTATTGCTCCACGTGTTACATAAAGTCTCTTTCCTCCCACATACCACAATGGCATGAGATTTTGTAGATATTATAGAAAGGATAGTGTCTTAATTTGGGACTATATTGGCTCCAAGTAGAAACAGAACATTCATAGAGTAATGCTCAACAGGAAGCTGGATTGATAGCAAGAGAGCAATAATGGATAAACAAGTCCATAAAAGTTGCCATATTCATTTAACTAACTTTTTAGCCACCACTGGAATTTTTTTTAAGTCTTAAAGGTCAATGATATTGGGAGGGAAGACAACAGAATATAGGGCATTCTGAAAGATACATAGCAGACAGCCAAAAGTGTGAATAAAGAAGTGATGATGAAATGTTTGGAAGTTAGTATAAGGAAGAAAAGATTTCTCTTCTGAACCATGCACAGAATTCATGTCACAAAATTTCAAGCATGAAGCCAGAATACTATAATTTCTCACAACAAAAAGCAGAAAGGCTTAGAATTTAGGAATATTAGGCTTGTGAGAAAGAAATGATATAACAAAAGGGCTTAATTGGAAGTACATATATGCAATATAAGTTAATGGGAATTACCAGAGAGAGATCATATGTCCAAAATAAGATAAAAGACTTAAATTAATAATTCAGGAAGTCTATCATCCAAGTATTTGAAACTTCCAGAAAGAGAGATCAGAGTAAATAGAGTAAAGGAAATTTAAAAAGACACCTTACAGGAAATTTTCCCAGAATTGAAGAACATAAGTCTCCGTAATAAAAGAGTCCACGGGCATTAAAAATTATCAATGTTAGGACACAGCATTAAAAATTTTTCTAGGATTAAGGAAAAAGGAAGAAGCAAAGAATAATTGTTTTAAAAATCTTCCAAATAATATTAAAATAGCGCACGAATAAAAGAATAAGAAAAAAATGACACTGAATTTCTCCATAACAATATTGGACCCTAAAGGATAATGAAAACACAATGAAAGGACAATTTACTTTTATGACTAAAATATAACTTCCAACCTAGAATTCCATAAGATAGCCAACTTTTAAACTATGTGAGGATAGAATAGATTTTTCATTCTATTTAATAACTTTGATTTAGGGAATCAAAGAAAAAATTAACATCTTTGAAATGTGCTTCTCATATTCTAAAAGAGGAAGGCATCCTGATTCCATCTATGGCCCTAATTAATGGCTTCCTACATCCATTCCCTTTGGTATATCCTCTCAAGAAGATTCCACACTTGACCATGTGTGGGATAATAGTAAATTTGATACAAGCAGGGATTTTAAAAATTGCTTGCATACTTCCTTTCCTGTTGATTCTATTAATTGCCATGAGACTATGTCAAGATAAAGGACTAGTCTGCAGGAGAACCATGAGATACTTATGTATGTGAGAAACCTGTGAAGGGTAGTTGAGTTAATCCTGCTGGCTGAGACCATACTAGACCAGTGTTCCCCAAGCCAACCTAGACAACTAAACATATGAGTAAGCTCAGCCAAGATCAGCTAAGTCCCACCCAGTCAGCTGATGCTCCCCCAAATCCCACCAATCTTTAGCCTTAAAAAATTTCCAATAACTGCGTTTGGCTTTTTATTTTATACCCCTAGATATGATATAACAAAGATATGGCTAAATAACAGAAATAAAATCTAAAATGGATTAATTTTGGAGAGCAGGATTGAGGAGTACAATGGATATGTTTCTTTCACATAGCCTTTCAGTAGTAAATAAATTTTTTAAAATCACAGCATATTTTAAATTTTTTAAATGATGACAGTGCTCTACATAGTTTTACACCAAAGGAGTTTTACTGTTTATGTTACTGCTGTTTTGTTTGAATTGAATGAGAAAAAAAGAAGGAAAAATCTGGGAATGCACTTGGGGCAGAGGAGGTGAATGTTAATGCTGTCTTCTGGCCTGAAAACATGATAGTCTAGAATAATAAGTAGCTGAAAAGAACCTAGGATCCTTAGGAATAGAGATAGGCTTCTGTTGGTGGAAGATTGTAATTGTTTTAATTTGTTTTCCAAGGAAAAGAGCATCTTGTAGAGCAGAGACCATTGTGAGTTGAAGAGTTTTGGAGGCAGAAGTTGACAGTAAAGAACAGTATTTTTGCCTTTGTCTGAGAATCTAGGTATGAAAGGCATGGATCAACTTAACTCTGAATACATCTCTGTTAAAAATATTTTTTTTGGTGTGAAAATTGCTTGAAAACCATGTATTTTTCTGGGCCTGAACTTCTGCAGAAATTTTATAAAGAGCTCGCCGTGCAAATGTAAAATTTAGTTCAGACTCTAATTTCAGTCTCACATATAATGAAATATCTGATTCTAAATTAATAAGCTGTGTGTGTTTATGAATGCATGGATTACAGCTGTTTTCCAAACAGAACACTTCTTTTAAGATATGAAAATAGAAGCTTTTCTTTTATCTGAGGAGTACATGGGATGAAAATACATGATTGGAAATTCAAACTACCATTTAAAAAAAAAAAAGTTGGGTTTCAAAGTCTCATTTAACTAGAGAATAAAATTTTAAAGTATAGTATAATGTAAATGTGCCCAAGTGTAATCACTGTGTTTGGACAGAGCAAAGATACCATACAGGGTAAACCCATTTCTCCTTCTGTATGGGACAGACATTCTAAAAGATAAATAAGCTAACAAACGACATTAAGCAAAGATTGCAAATGCTCAGTGAGGGAGTTCGCATTGTGGCTCAGTGGGTTACAAACCCGACTAATATCCATGAGGATACAGGTGCTATCCCTGGTCTCGCTCAGTGGGTTAAGAAGCTGGCATTGCCTGAGCTGTGGTGTAAGTAGTAGATGCAGCCCAGATCTTGAGTTTCTGCGGTTGTGGCGTAGGCAGCAGCTGCAGCTCTGATTGGACCCCTAGCCTAGGAATGTCCATATGCCTCAAGCACAGCCCTAAAAAGCAAAAAGAAAAAAAAATGTCCAGTGATAAGCAAGAATATATTAGAAAAACTTCAGGTGCATCAGCCCCTCATATTCTTTAGTCCTCTTCAAGGACATAAAGAAGCCTTCAATCTCAATATGCACAGAAACATGTTAAATTCAAGAAAAATCACCTAAGCTCTGTTGTCCACATTCTTACCCTAAGTACTCACATAGACATTGTTTAATAAATACCATATGATATCACATATCTGGAATCTAATATAAGGCACAAATGAACCTTTCCACAGAAAAGAAAATCATGCACTTGGAGAAGAGACTTGTGGTTGCCAAAGGGGAGGGGGAGGGAGGGGGGTGGTTTGGGAGCTTGAGGTTAATAGATGCAGACTACTGCCTTTGGAATGGATTAGCAATGAGATCCTGCTGTGTAGCATTGGGAACTATGTCTAGTCACTTATGATGGAGCATGATAATGTATGAAAATAGAATGTATACATGTATGTGTAACTGGGTCACCAGGCTATACAGTAGAAAAAAAAACTGTATTGGGGAAATAACTATTAAAAAATAATAACAGCAAAAAATTAAAAAAATAATAAATATTTAAATTTAAATTTAAAAGAGTTAATTGTCTGCCAATCTCCATCCATTCCCAATCACATTGGGAACCCCAGACTCCTGTAAGCATGGAGTTAGGTAGTTTTTTTAATCTACATATTAAAAAACACTACTAATCTCTCTCATCTTTAATTTACCCAAATATGACAGTCCAAATAATTCAAACTGATCTTACATAAATTCTTAAAATACCCAATGTTCTTTAAGAAATAACATTTTGACAGTATGATATCCTCTAGTTAAAGCAATTTAAAAGCAGTGTGAATTGTTGCGTTTCTTTGTAACATATATCTACTAACCTATGATTTCCGAGGAGAGCAATGTAGAGAACCATGAATATTTGTTTTCTTAGTAAGATGTTTAATGAGATCGTTCCTCCCACAAGTTACAGGATGCTACAGACTGAATTCAACTAACATGTATTATTTAGTATTGAAAGAAAATAAAAGATGATCTCTAGTGCTATATACATGGAAGGCAGAATTGAAAATGTTTTTCTTTTGTTGTGAGGATGTTGAAAATAGTTTTCATAAGAACTCAGGCTGAAAGTCACCAAAATCAGGTCCAAATATGTAGGAAAAAGCAGAACCAATAATTTCTGTAATGAGATTGGAAGAATTAAAAGAAAACAGGACTCATTTATGTTGACAATTATTCATGGATGTGGAATTTATACAGAGAGAAGGTAGCCCATCATCTAATCACATGACCTGCATAGATTTAAGAAGTAACAGATGACCTGACACTTCTCAAATCATCCAAACTCAAGGAAGAAATATATAAATTTTAACATAAAATATAAAACAGTGAAAAATTGTGTCTTTTTTTTTTTTTCCTTTTAGGGCTGCACCCACGGCACATGGATATTCCCAGGCTAGGGGTCGAGTTGGAGCTGTAGCTGCCGGCCTACACCACAGCTCACAGCAACACCAGATCCTTAACCCACTGAGCGAGGCCAGGAATCAAATCTGGATCCTCATGGATACTAGCCAGATATGTTTCCACTGAGCCACGACAGAAACTCCATGATGTCTTTTTTTCCTTCTGAGATTCGAATAATACACAAACCTCAATTTTGCTTAACTTATACTTGAACTTAACATAAATGAGAAACTTCAGTAATGACTAGGCTGGGAATTTTTGTTTTTGCCTAGTTCCATGTATGATTGTAAAGCATAAATAAATCACTATCACATCATCACATAAAGGACCTCCTTAAGATCCTTTCATTTTCTTGTATATTTATTATATTGGACATAATCACAGATGTTGGAACGCTCAAGCTCTGTATTTCCACACTATAAAATACTCAGAAGCTGCAGATATACTGTTGTTTAATCACATCTTATTTCTAAATGATCTCATAAAAGAGTTGACCAGAGAGAATCACAGTAAGACGCAGGTTAACAGTTTTAGATAAAACTTGGACTTGTTGGCCTTCTTAATAATGGCAAAAATGCTCAGATTTTCTTTTCAAGGACTAAAATTATTTTTTAATTTGGCGAAGGTAGATGAGGGAACCATCACTGCTCTGTGTGCTTGGCTTTGTGAGTGTGTGTACGTGTGTACATGGGGGAGAACACAAGAACCAAAACTGCGCTTTTGTCTTATTATATGCTTTTATCCTAAAAGAGGGGCATTTTTGCACCAAAAGTAATATAAATACATGAATCTATGAGAATATATAATGTATTCACATCTACTACATACAGTAATTTTAATGAATATATGTAACAATTTAAAATGTTATTTTAAATTTTAAAATAACAAGTAATTTTTCTAATTTCACCACAGACCAATGAATACTTGGTCTACACAGTGATGTAGAGGCAAGTGTAGGTAAAATGCCATGTTTGCACTAGTCTTTTTGTTTTGTCTTTTTGCCTTTTCTAGGGCCACTCCCATGGCATATGGAGGTTCCCAGGCTAGGGGTCTAATCAAAACTGTAGCCACCAACCTATGCCAGAGCCACAGCAATGCAGGATCCAAGCCGCATCTGCAACCTACACCACAGCTCACGGCAACGCTGGATCCTTAACCCACTAAGCAAGGCCAGGGATCGAACCTGCAACCTCCTGGTTCCTAGTTGGATTCGTTAACCACTGAGCCATGATGGGAACTCTCTGTTTGCACTGTTCTTAACAGGACCAACACAGAGAAGTAACCCCAATGGTGAATGACTAAAACCTGAGTAGATACTACAGTTCCATCAAAGAGTGATAGTGTCACTGTGCACAGGGAGACCCTGTCATCAATTAGTCTGATATGCAGATAGTTTGCATATGATCTTGTTTTGAAAAGAAAAAAGAAAAATTCTGTGAGGGTCTGATATGATAATAAGAGTGAGGAGCGCAAATGATTATTCTGGGGCAGTGGCAGACATCACACAAGGAATACTCAAAAGTACCAGTTTATAGGCTAAAGCATGAGTTTTTACCACACTATTTAAAAATATATCCAAAGGGGCCCTTATCTCTGAGAAATGCTATCTTAATTTCTATTAGAAATTCCTGACTTCTATCCTCTGTTTTTCATATATTCGGATCAAAAGTCTGTGAACTTGTGTGAACTACCAAACATCGATGTTCACACGGAGTTCAATGACAGAAGAGGAATTTTGCCAATTCTTCTAGGCTTGAACAACTTAAGGTCAAAGGAAAAAGCTAAAGGAACTAATTCATATGAGATTATTCTATTAAAAAGAAAACAAATACAAACTATCTCTGTTTATTCTTTCAGCTTTGATGACACCCACTTTCCTTCATTTCCTTTCAATAATTTCCGGCTTTCTTGGATTTTTATCTAGTTTAACTTTTCCAAAGTTGAACACTGACAATCTTTAAAATGATTAAATCCTAGTTAGAATGTGGAGGTGTTCATGTGTGCATGAATGTATTCCTGTTCTTTCTTATCTAGATTTACTCTGTCAATCAAGAGTTATAGAGAGATTTTTAAATATTGTATCATACGTTTCTTTGTTTCAAAGGGGATGTATTCACCAAGACATGTCCATAAGGGGAAAAAAAATAAGCAAGCCCATATAAAAGACAGAAAAGTCTACTAACTCAGGCCATCAAAGGGCATTTTAATCATTCATCAGAAATTGAAAACTGTTCTTTCTCTTGCAGTCTTAGGATATATCATTCTCCAGGCTTAATTAATTAAGTTTTATGTACCAAAACAAAAAGAAGATAAAATTGATGGCACAAGAATCTGATGAAAACTAGTTAAATTTTTTCTTTAAATTGTTTTATTTTCTATCTTACTCTCAAAATTTATTTCCCCTGCCTTAGTTGACTCAAGTTTAGCAAATGAAAACTTAATGGAGAGCATGGAGCACAATATGTCTTCACAATAGCAGTGTTTACAGAATAAATTGCTCCATTTCAGCAGCTGGAAATAGGAGTTCAGATGGATTCTAAATGTCAGGAAACTTACAGAGCGAAGGCGCATTTAAAAAGTCAGGGTTTTTTTTTTTTTTTTAACTGTATATTAAGTAATCTCATGATTTTTCCCTTTATTTCTACTAATGCCTTTCAATTCCACATATTTGTAGATATTCCAATAGACTAATTAAGAAAATAATGAGATAGGTACAGATATATACATCCAAACAGTCTGATAAAGTATTGCATATTTAAACTATAAGATAGACTTTGGTATACTTTAAATGCCCTTCATAATCAGGATAATATCCAAATAGCCCCCAAAACAGTTTCAGCAGTAGAAGTATTTTATATTAATAACAATACTTAGAAACCTTAAGCCAGGGGACTCTAAATGATTAGTGCTTATAATCTAAATGTTACTATAAAGATGTCAATGTAAGCTATTTCCCAGATATCAAGCATAGTAAATAGATTTAAGGTAGTGTAACAACTATGTGGTTGCCTCGAATGCTAAGTTAAAATGGAATGTGAAGCTGTCTTTTTTTTTAAATGAGTGAACACTAAGATTGATAAAGAGTTACCTGCTATGGGAGAGAAGTAACAGCACTTCTGCTTCAGATTTGTCATTCTTGATATAAAGTTTAGAATGATTTATTGTATAGAAAGTAAGCTATATATGATCAGTTTCTATTAAAACAATTTCTATATTTGCCACAATATTTATTTTTGGTGCCTTCCTCTCACTGGTGATTTTCTCTGTGCCTTCAAATATTGTTGATTCAAGGGAAACTTCATTCACCTATATCTATAGCCCCATCCTTGAATTTTTTATTACCTGGAACTCCTCTGACTTCAGGAAAAAAAATGTGTGTGTGTGTGTGTGTGTGTGTGTGTGTGTGTGTGTAGTGTATCCATCTTAACCATTCTCTACAACCCTCAATCAGGTGCATCTTCTGTAATTTCTCTTTGACCTCATGAAGACAACATCTTCATTGCCATGTTTTATCCCTTTACCAACCCTATATGAAGTTCATGCTTTTTCCTAAATAGCTTAAATGCTATAATCTCTCATTTCTGACAGAATCATGCCACAAGAATAAAGGCTATCAGGAAATTCAGCTGCCTTCTCCATGATGCTGTCCCTTCCCCCACTTGCAATATTTTGTTCCTTTATACACATCCTTACTTACATCTTGCTCTTCTGACCCAGAAGAGAACACATCTGTCTTATTCTTTATAGCCTGTTTCCTGACTGTGCTTTAGATGCCATCTTCTGCTTCTCTATGTTCGTACCCTATAAATTTTACCACTCTTCCTTGTCTCCGTCTTCACCAATAATACATTGCCCTCAGCAAATAAACATTCTTAAATAGACTCCCCCTTAAAAAATCACAGCAATAACCACAAAAGTACCTCCCTAGACTATAAATTTCACTCTAGTTATAGGCCTCTCTCCCTCCTTTTTCAGGTGAACTTTTCCAAAGTGGAGTTCATATTGTCTGATTCACAAAAAAGGCAGAACATAGCGATTTTGATAGTAATGGGCCTAGAGGTCAGTGGAAGCTGGAATCCTGTGCAGCCTTTTCCCTGCTCTGTAACATTGGGCAAGTTATGTAAACTGTCATTGAAATCTTCTGTATCTGTAAAAGGAGATAACATCCTCAATATGGACATGTGAGGACTCAATTATTAAATTATGTAAGGAATTCAGAATGCAAGAATGGCAGCTTTTGTATTGTCCAGTTGATTCTTCTGTATCTTTTGCCATATTTTTGTCCACTCCCAATAGTGCCTTAAGTCAGACCTCATCATTTTTCATCTAGGTTATTCAACAACTTAATTTGTATAATTGCCTACTACCAACTTGTTCTAACCCATTTTTGTCACCCAACTACAAGAATGTTTATTATTTTCATAGGAAATCTTCCCTTGTTGGTGCCTGGTGAACACTTTCGAAGGATTCTCATTACCAAAGACTGTTCCAAAAAGTTTTATCTAGTTATTTGCATTAAAGTCACCTCAGATGTTGGCTAAAAATGAATACCTCAAAGCCCTACCTATTGAATCAGAATCTTTAGACAATTATATAACCCTGCATTATAGGCTGGATTCCCATTGGTTTGCATTAAATATAAGGCTTATTATAATTGTACATAATACCGTATCATACTGAACTTCAACTGAAATTTTCCCAATGTGGAACATTTTCTCATATTGTATTGTCTTTGTATGACTCTCCAGAAACCTGGAATATTTCCACACTATTTAATTATTTTTTTCAAGATTCTCCTGCTTCAAGAAGTTTCCATTGACTATTGACTTCCATCTCTCTTTCTCCATCCTTGTATGGGTTTAATGCCCTTATTGCCACTTACATTTATACTATTTGTTATTATACACTGCTAACTTTAATGTCTTTCCCATCAACTTGAAATTTTCTTTAAAAAAATGAGTCTGGAGTTCCTGTCGTGACTCATGGGTAACAAACCCGACTAGTATCCATGAGGACGCGGGTTTGATCCCTGTCCTCACCCAGTTGGTTAAGGATCCGGCACTGCCTTAAGCTGTGGTGTAGGCTGCAGACATAGTTCAGATCCCACATTGCTGTGGCTGTGGCATAGGCTGGCAGCTACCGTTCCAACTTGACCCCTGCCCTTGGGAACTCTCATGTACCGTTGGTGTGGCCCTAAAAAGTCAAAAAAAAAAAGTCTTTTATCTCTCTATCCTTAGCACCTGGTGCATTTTACTGTTCATAATAAGCACTATACATTGATTTGTCTCTATCATTAACCTAGTTATTTATCTAGCCATCTACTTATATAATTACCTATGTATTTATTTGTAAATATATACACATTTATTTATCTGTTCATAGATTTACTCCACAGCAGAATCAATTAATTCATACAATTACATAAAATATACAATAAAGGCATCAGCCATGTAAAGGGAATAAACAAAGAAAGACAAGTTTATCATAGAAGAAAATGTGTATACCCAAACCTACCATAATGACATATATACGTACCTACATTATGATACATGAGACTTGTCCTTTACACAGTAGCCATCACTCATTTAAAAAAAAAAATCATTATTAAATCGCTGAGTGAAAATTCTCCTGGAGTTCAGAAATACTGCAATCAATAAAGAACACCATTTTCGATAACATTATTGTTAAGTATGTGCTATGTTTTAGCAGAACCCCAGCTATTTCACATTATACAGTAGTGAAACAGAGCCATCTGAGTTCTGTCCAAAGTAATATGGAAAGAAGCAAAGTTTATCTAATGTAGGAGGGGCATCTAACATGAATTTCATGAGACTTCCCAAACTCTCTCTCCTTATCTTATCCAGATGGGGGCTATCCAGTGAGGGGCTCAAGGCTCTCACAGTGACAAAGTGAGGAGAGAGAATGACCTTGAGTCTCTCAATTACCAAAGAGAAGGCTGCCCGGTTAGACTGAGATGGAAGACACAAGCAAGCTTTTATTGTGTTCAGTAACTAAAAATTGTTTTGTTTTTAATCTCATAACAATTAGCCAATTTTAACTCAAAAATTGTTATTATAGATTTCTCAATGAGTTAGTTCCTTAGGGTTTTTGTCTTTATAGTTACTTTGCCATAAACTAAGAGCCTCCCAAAATGCAGTTTTTCTGAAATACCAATATAGTTACTAGGTACACAGATTTCTGATGATCTGGTGCAATCTAAGATATACTTTAAATGTCTGGATGACTTCATAGACTGACTATACATTCTATAAGTAATCCTTACTCAATATTATGTTCCTTAGCCTGGCTTTTGATAAATGGTCCAGGACTGTAAAATAGTGGATGTTTCTTAAGTTTAAATAAAAGGGTGAGTTAATTTAATACATCTCAACTTTTCCCTGTGGCTCTAGTTAAAAGAATAAAAGAGAAAAATTATGGAGAATAAAAGAGAGGTCAAAACTTCCATCTATGAAGACAAAGCACCTGCTTTAAACTGATTTAAGAACAGAATTTCAGGAATGGTTTTTCTATACTTTGAAGCTCTAGAACTAATCTTTCTGCTAATTCTGACTCCAGTGGTATCCTTGGTGTAAGCTCTGAAATGTCCTGAGGATGTAGAGTAACATTAAGTACAAATCCAGTTGATGATTGGTAAAAACCAGGTTTCTGTTACACTAGTAATCCTAATGGTGTTATAGCCATTTAAATAATCATTACAAATCATGGAAACAGCCATATCTTCATGTTACTTTTGGCTAAGACAAAAAATTAGTACCGTGTGGTGACATGTATGTTTTAGAGGATACTGATAACTGAAAAGAATATAGACACATTTCTCAAATATTCACTGTAAATGGGTACAAATCAAGAATGAAATCAGTGATACGTAATCCTTTTGAGGGTCAGTAATTGGGTTCAATATGGATGAGTACAGACTAAATTTTATATTCTTATTCAAAGCATTTTCACCATAATCATCATCTCTTTCACCAAGCTAATGCTGTAATTCTCTTGCAATTCTGATTCTCATGATGTTTGGAGTACTTCCTGCTTACAGATGATAATCTCGAGTGTACAATAATAAATTCTTCCCAGTGTTTTCCCCTATTCTCCTTATATAAAAGCTAAGGAAGGGTGGAGGCATGTGAAAATAAAAACTAGTGGGCAAATGAATGCTAATAAATATTTGCCATGTTTTGAGTAAAGGATTGGGTCAATTTTCAGTTCATTCTATATAAATCTCTCCTTATATTTAAAAATTTCAACTGCAAAAAAGGGCATGGAATTACAATTCACAATCCAAGTTTACATGATGGGACCCAAGATTCTATTATTACTTCATTTAACAAAATGAAGAAAAAATGCTTTTTTCTTTTAAAAAAAGTTATATCTTTAATTACTTAACTAGGTGATATTTAAGTTGTGCATATAAAGTTGCAAAAGTAGTTTCCATAAGCCATCCATAGAAAGCAATCTTTTTACTTTGGTCTCACTGCCTTTGCCTAAGGGAATAAAAGCACAGCTACAAGTCATCTACTTCTTGTCTATTTTAAGTACCATGTATGGTCATTACCTTACCAGTCTTTCTCTCATTTGCATGCATTCTGGCCCCCATTTCATTAAGTTGTCAGTGTCACACTGAAAGGAACTTTTCCTTATCTGAGCTGATAGACAGCAGTGAAGCTTGTTCCCTTGTGCCTGCATCTTTCAGTGAAAAAGCAAGATTGGGAAACATTTATAACAATACATGGATGCACTGAATTAGAAAAGACAGTTTCAGAGCAATGACATGCTTTTTTTTTCCTCTGGTGCACACTCCACTGAGATATGTCAAATACACTGTATTAAAGCTTTACAAGTTTTGAAAGCTTTTCCAACCTCTTTCTTTTGTTGTTTTTTTGTTGCTGTTGTTCTTTTCACTCTCTGTTGTGTTAATTTATCTGAATTTCCTCTGAATTAGGAACACCCTCTCTAGATCTCTGAATTAGGAAAAGGTTTATAAATGATAGTTTCCCCTCTTACACTCAATGCCTAATTGTTAAAAAGCAATCAGCAACTATATTTCCCAAAGAAAAATCTTACAAAAAAGTAACTCTGTCATGTCAGCAGAGCAGCCCACATCCATCAAGGACGGATGAAGCTCTCCCCATTTATCATAAAGAGCCACTGCTAGAATAAAATGCTTTGAAAGTCATTCCAAACGTGAACTTCCTCATTTACTGGAGAAAATGAAAATAAATTCAGTAGCTTTAAGTTTTTAATCTTTATAGCCAGCATAATGAAATAATGTGACTCATGACAAAACTGTAATTAGTATTATCTGAGCCTACAAGTTCTGTTCTCATATCAGGGTCATTCAATCCTTAAAATTAATGAGGTAAGAAGTGATATATTTTCAGATTTTATTTATAGGTACTATATTTTCCTCAGCAATATCATACTAGGTAATAAGTTCCTGTTTGTTGCCTGGAAATTTTCTTTAGTCCAACATTGCCTCTAATATATGGACTTTTTTTGGTAATATCCCGGAAACACAGAACCTGTTTTTCCATTCCCACTTCGGAGCATTATTTAACCAAATGGCAGCACTGAGAGCTTCAGCATTCAGATAGCCATCCTGTTGGTAATGGCCTTCCTGCAATATTTGTCCTAGACCCAATGCATGTTCAAATATTGCAACAACTGTCATGAAGTTCACCACTCTTTCCTTTCTGTTACTCCTGAACTCCAAGCACATTCATTATGAAATACTTACTAGAAGCCACTGTGTTCTAGGAATATGGCAGGTGCTAGAAACACAATGGCTAATAACACAGAGTTTAACCTACCCTGAGGAAGCTTCTAGAGTCTAATTTGGGATGAAAAATATATGTAGGTTATTACAAAATAATGTGATTTTTAACATGACAGTCATATACACAGATGGATATAAGAATATACATGAAGATGCATTTTGTGTTAGGACTTTTGGAAAGCTTTCTTGGAAAAAATTATGTATAATTGGATTGCTAGGTGATGAGTAAGAATTAGGAAAGTAAAACTGAAACACAAGAACCAAAAAACATGGCTGAAAGGCAAATCTAATATAACTGTTGTGGAACTGCTAAGTAAATTGCAATGCTTCTACATTTATTCTTCACAACAGTTTCAAATTCTGTTTATAGGTAAGAAAACTAAGGCTCAGAGATATAAGCAGACTATTTACGATCACAGAGCTAATAGGTGGACAATCCATCTGATGAAAATATTCCCCTCCACTGGATTGTAATTTCCAGGAGTGACAGACCACCATACACAGTATGCACTCCATTTTCAACTGTTAAATTAATGAATGTATGAACGATTCCAATGTCATCTGCTTATTTTTATAGTATGCTTTTATTTTACTAGGCAGAGAAAACAGTTTGTATAAATGCCCCGAGGCTAGGTAAAGTATGATTGATGCTTTTAGAGATCTGAAAGTGCATTAGCTTAACCAAAACTTTTATTTCTTATTTAAAAATTCCCAAATGTAATACAACAGTTTTTTTCACTAAAATTTTATCTACATTGCATGGTAAGACAGCAGCCTGTTCCATATTATTAGATGTCTCCCTGTAAATGTGATTTTAAAAGTAAAAAGTTAGATCTGAGTCTCAAGGAAGACATTTACTTGATGTGTGATCATGGAGAAATAAAAATATGAAAGTTTTCCCATGTGTAAAATGCCATAAAATGATACCTTTCCACCAGCTTATTGTAAGGTTTAAATTGAAGTGCCTATATATGGTATCTATCATGGTACCTGTGACATTGAGTGCTCAGTCAAGGCTATTATTGTTTCCCTTGCCTGATTTTTTAAGTGAATTTATTACCTTTTATGATTTGCTATTATTTTGTTATATTAATCTCAAAATCAGGTGTTTCCAACCTACACAATCATTAATATGAAGCCTAAATTTTGGGGTTTTTTTTTTTTTTTGCTTCTTTGCTTTTTAGGGCCATACCCATGGCATATGGAAGTTCTCAGGCTAGGGGCCAAATCAGAGCTACAGCTGATGGCCTACACCACAGCCTCAGTAACTCGGGATCCAAGCCATGACTGTGATCTACACCACAGCTCACGGCAATGCCAGATCCCTAACCCGCTGAGTGAGGCCAGAGGTCGAACCCACATCCTCATGGATACTTGTCAGGTTCGTTTCCACTGAGCAACAGGGGGAACTTCCAATATAAAGCTTAAATTTGGGATGGAAGAAAATATGTTATAGTCATTTTTATAGTATGTAAAATTTAACATTTTGTACCTAGGCATTTATTTATTTGTGATTTATTTGAAGGGAAGGTCCAAAGTTTAGCTTATATTTCTTAGAAAATAAAGACCACAAATGACAAAGCACACAGCCACTATATGCTATTTCCTCAACAACTATATATCATGCCTAATTGGTATAGGGCTTTGTACAAGGTGCCCTAAGGCATAGCACTGTGATAGACCCTAGAGTCTAGCATGGGACAACAATAAATAAGGTAGGACTTGAAAGGAAGGGTAAGATACTCTGGAATTTATAATAACATTACTCAAATACTGACTCATTGTGGTTGGGTTGAGAGAATAGATAATTAAATATGACTGGGGTTTTATCCCTGAGACTATGAAGAATGGTAGGATCATGCATGGAGAGAGAACTGAGAAGATGAAAAGTTTTAGGGGGGATGTTGAGCTTGGTTCTGTTCACGGTGGACTATCCACATGGGATAAGTATTGTAAACTACACAAAAAACCTATCTGGAGTTTGATCTAAAATGAAAATTTCACGCTGCTTGAAAACTGAAAAAGTGACACGTGGAATTCCCATGGGAGAAAACAGATTGGTTCACAGATAGCTAGACAGATGATAAGTAGGTAAGTAAATTTTTAAAAGCCAAAGATAGAATATAAACTGGAAGAATATTTTTATTTTGAAAGAAGCTGAAAGAGAAGCCAGCAAAGGCAAAAGAGGAGGGTTAATAAAGAAAGAAACAAAGGGAGAAGTGGTAGTAGGTAGGGAGAGAAGGAAGGAAGGAAGAAAGGAAGGGAGAAGACAAAAGAAGGGTCAAAAAGAAGATTGTTATTGGAGTTAATTTAAGATTGTAGAAAATTTTAAGTTTAAAAAGGGGACCATTGGATCTGGCAGATATATGTTTGTTCATTATACCATACTCAATTTTTCCTGCTTACTTCATACTATTTAAATTATTAAACATATCAATGTGAGGAGATTAGGGGATGTTTGTTAATAGCAACAAATAAATAATCCTCTTTATTAGAGGTTTTTTGGCTTGTTTGTTCATTTCCTATTTCCTAACCATAGAAATATCTTTTGAGAAGATCCTGCTAACTCTCATTGATTTGACTTTTGCAAACTTTAGGCTTACGGAAAAGGGGTATTTCACATATGTGGGTTTTTGGTAGTATGTATGAATTTACTGATATTTTTATATTAAATTATTATGGGTTAAATCATATTTTAATACAATATTTTTTTCAATTAGGACCTTAAGATATGGTAGAAAGAAAAAAGTAGTAAGATAGCACAAAATCAGGAGAAAATCTCTTACTTAAAATTTTAATGTTAGTCATTATTAAAACAATATCCACTTGAATTTCTAATATAGTGTCTCATGATTAAAACTGGTAGTCAAGGTTAGCTTTTTTCTTGTTGTTGTAAAGAATCAAGCTTTAAGTAAATTTGGTCAATGATTACAAATTATTTCATTCTACTCCATGGCTTTGGTTGCTTGGAAAGATTTTTCTTTCTATGAAGTTATTCTGTTTTTCAAATTTTTGAAAAGTCACCCAAACATTCTTTTTTTCAGGAAATTATTGCTTTCAATTTGTTGCTCCTATATTATTAATGCTTGAAGAATAATTCAGATAAGCAGTTTAGAACAGGTTTTTAGCTAAGTATTTTTGAAAATTAAACTTTATTTTAACTCGGTTTATATGGAAACTTACAATTGGGAATTATGGTAATTCCAGCTGTCCTTGTTGCTAAATTATCAGAATTCTTAAAGAATTGTTTCTGCCAATGTTGTCAAATTAGGAATTGATGTTTTACACAATCAAGAATACATACATAGGTGACTGATATATTTAAAATGAAGAAATGTAACAACTCTTAAAGATGTTTGTTTATCCTATGCAAATGTCAAAGAGAATATGCAAATATTCATATATACATAGAACACCATAGTCTATATAAGTTAAAAAATGCAAATATTCATATATACATAGAACACCATAGTCTATATAAGTTAAAAATACAATGGCTACAATGTATTAATGAAGAACCGAATGCCTTGCTGATCTTTTAACTCTCATTTAGTATCACTGAGTAAGTAATGGAGCATAGCTAGTTGATACATTTTATTATCTCATAGCTAAGTTCAACCCAAACTGGACAGATTTCCTAGAGGCTGAACCACTTATGTCACCATCCAAATTCAAAAGGAAGGCCAAAGAGACCTAAATCTATCTTTCTAGGATTGGAATAAACCCAGATCTGCTTATCCTGGATATCTTTGAATGGCTGGCACGTTTCCCTCAGTAAGTCACTGAAACAACACTATGTCTTGGCCATTAAGCACTCTTTCTTCTTTTCTGAACTTTCAGAAATTTGGGGCAGTCATCCCTCTTCCACTTCATGTGGTTTTCCTGGTACTATAACACAAGGACCTACCTACTTCCCCTACTATTAAGGTGGGTTTATATCCTGGAGTGGGGCAAAAAAGTAAGTTGAAAAAACTTACATGTACACTGTGAGAGAGGGAGCTCCTTTCTTTAGCCTGAGATTAGTAAGCATGAGCTTGGAGTTGCTAGTGATCATATTGATACCAATTAGAGAGACACTATCTGAAAATGAAGTCAACAAAGAACAAAAAGCAGAGACTGAGAAAGTGAAAAAGAGGGAAAAAGAAGAGAGAGAGAGACAAAGAGAGAGAGACAGAGACAGAGAGAAAGACAAGAGACAGAGAGATCAGGTAGCCAAAGGTATTTTAACTTCAGGTCCTAGCTTGAGCATCACCCCCTTGGTTTTCTCAGATAAAAGAGCTAAGGAATTACGTTTTAGTCAAAAGTAGTTGAATTTAGTATAAACCACTTGCAGTTAAAAAACTTTTGCCTTATTTCAAGCATATTAGATTTAGTTTGAGTTTTCCTTAGAAAAGTGTTTGGAGAAGAACAATAGGGAACATGATACTAAGCTATTATTCTAAAAATTCTCTGAAAGTCTAGGATGAGTATCAACTGGTGTGTATTAATTAATTTACTAATTTTTTATGGAGTGTCTACTTTGTGCCTGGCATTGTTTTAGGAAATGAAAGTATAATTAGGCCCTAGATAAAGATTCTAAACCCTCTAGTGTGGAGTGGTACACACTAAACACAAAAATAAATAATCTAAATAGTAATAAATGCTACAGAGGGGAAAAAAATAAACATTTATGGGCTATTGAGGATAGTTAAGAAAAACTTCTTTAAATGGAATCGAATGATTGATGAGGCAGCTTACATAGAGTGGTCAGGGTTAAGGGAAAAAAACGAATGAGTTTATTGTCTTGCTCAACATCTTAAAGAAGGCTATTACATAGAGAAGAAGTGAATGAGGGGGAGAGCAGCAGGCAATGATATGAAGGGCTAGGGTCTTGTCGGCTAGCCTAATGAGTTTGCTTTTATTCTCATTTTAAAGGGGACATTTAAAATAATATAGTATTACAATTCTTTTTTTTTTGTCTTTTTTTGCCTTTTCCATGGGCCGCTCCCGCAGCACATGGAAGTTCCCAGCCTAGGGGTCGAATCGGAACTGTAGCCACTGGCCCATGTCACAGCCACAGCAACGCTGGATCGTTAACCCACTGAGCAAGGCCAGGGATCGAACCCGCAACCTCATGGTTCCTAGTCGAATTCGTCAACCACTGCACCACGACGGGAACTCCAGTATTACAATTCTTTAAAAAATCCCAACCAACTGTTCTATGGAGAATATATCAAGACACAAAGAGTAGAGGAAAACCAATGAGAAAACTGTTGTAGTGTGGGAAACAAAGACAATACATGGAGGAAAGTAGCAATGTATGTGATGACAAGTGATTGGTTTAATTGTATATTTTGGAAAATGAAACTGACCCGTGGTTGGGAGTGCTGGGAGAGTGGGTGGTCCATAGTGAGAAAAAGATCAAGGATGAAATTTACATGATAAAACCAGAGAGAAGCTTGTATCCCTTGGCTGCCCTTGTATTCTAAGAATTAGAGGTTCTTTTGGATTACAAAAAGAAATAGCCACAGTGGTTTAGAGTCTTGCTTTCAATTCAGAAATGTCTGACTTCAATGCCTATCTCCACCATTTCATAGATTTGTGTCTCTTTATTCATTCATTCATCATTCATCAGGCATACATTTGTTTCTGTTGACATGCTAAGCATTGAAGAAACAAAATTAAACGAGATGCTCTGCTTTTGAATCCTTGAGGAAAGGCAGGTAAATGTCAAGAAAACAACTATATAGATAAAATAATTAGAAATCATAGATAAGTGCTATACAGGAGGAGGTAGATAAGGAATAGAGGAAACTGGCCGTAGATAACATGGCAAACACAAAAGTTCTCTCAGATGAGGTAATATCCATGATGAGATCCCACTGTTCCGAGGAAACAAATCAAGCAGAGATTGAGGGAAGAATGGTCAATGAGTAGGATACCACACAAAAAGGATGTCTGACTTGAGTTTCTTTATCTGATAAAGCAGGAAGACGATAATCTTGTATGCAGTTTTAAAAATTAAATAACAGAAAGCATAGGCAGGACTAAGAACAGTTCTAGGGGCATAGAAAACATTAAATAATGGTTACAAACCTCTCCTAATTAGAATTGTTAAAATAGGAAGTTAGTTTTATTAGTGTTGTGAGCACTGGGTTGATGTTAGGCAGTGTTCCTAGTTATGAAGCCCACATCTTCCAGATACAAGCTTTATAACCTCAGGCAAACTGTTTATAAGATCATAGAATCTCAGGATGGAACCAGTCTTGGGAGACCAGCTATCTGGGCTGGGAAGACAAGGGAAGGGACAATCCGGAGGACCAAATGAAAACAATCAGCACAAGGTCATAGTGTCAGCTTGACAGAGGATGGGACTGTGGTAAAAGAGTTCACATAATTACCAAGTACTAGAGGCAGAGTCTGAATCCAAAGACCACAATAGTTAATGGACGTCTTGTAGCCTGTATATCTTAACATATTAAATTCTCCTTACACTAAAATTTAAAGCTGACAGCTATGTAGAAGACCCTGTATCCATTTAGGAACTTAGAATGTTTTTCCAAGCTTTAAGACAGAAGTTCACAACCTGGGATAGGGCCTGGAGGGGTCTCCCAAGAGACATCTGGCAAAATGTAAAGCCATATTTAGTGTCACAAGGAGGTGAGGAGGGGAGGGTTGCCATTGGCAGCTAATGAGTAGGGGCCAGAGATACTGCTAAACATCCTATAACACTCAGAACAGCCTCCTACAACAAGGGATAATTCTATTCAACATGTTACTAGTGCTGAGGCCACTAGTGCTAAGTTCTTAAGCTACATATTCTATTACTGATGGAGGAGGTGGTGTATAAGACGAGAACAACAAAATTATAAGAACACTCAAGGGGTGAGGTAAAAAGATCCAGGAAGGATCTATTGTACACCATAGGGAATATCTTATAATACGTTGAAGAAACCTATAATAGAAAAGAATCTGAAAAAGTTTGTGTGTGTGTGTATCTGAATCGCTTCACTGTGCACTTGAAACTCACACAGCATTGTAAGCCAACTATACTTCAATTAAAAAAAAGACTCAGAAATACACAGAAAGTAGTTTCCTCAACAACAATAGGTAAGAGTTCTTACTTTTTCAAGAAATTATACTCTATAAGAATGGCATGAGGTATGGCCTCTGTAAATAACTGCTTTTTGTTGTAAATCACCCTTGGAAATACAATACTGCTTTTTAGAAGCTGCAAAATGGAGGGAGGAAATAAGTTTTAAAACCTAGGTATTTTGCAAACTTACCATTTTTATATATACTTTTTGAAGTATTTGATGACAAGTAGATGAAAGGTCAATGAGTTCTCTTTTAGGAATGAGGGATAAAAATTCAGAAGGCCTATATTAAATCTTTTTGATATACATGCTCTGATTAGGGATTTGAAGATTTTAATAATTCAAAATCTTGTTCCCATCCTGCAGTGGCTTTTTGTCGGGTTTTTTGTTTTGTTTTTTTTCCATCCCATAATTGAAAATTCTCCTATAGCTTTACATTTTGGCAGGATATCTTTTAGAGCGACCCATCTATTTCAAACATCATGGACTAGTAAAAGGAAAACAGTATGGGCAGCAAGCATGGACTCCACTAAAACTGTGAGTCATAACAGGCTACATAGGTGTCTGACATAAAGGAGGGAGAGGCTCAGTTAAAATGCTATCTGCTAAGGTTGAATCGAGGCATGGTTAAGAGCATGAGCCCTGAAGCCAGAGTTTCTGGATTCAAATCCAAATACAACTTTTACTATCTGCTTGTCCTTAAGCAAGTTACTTAAATAAGAATTCTACTTCATCCTCTTCAACATTAAAATGGACATTAATAATAGTACTTCATAAATTTTTGGTAAGGAACAAAAGATATAATATGTGTAAAGTTATAGGAGGAAGGGCTAATGTATTTCCATAAGTGTATCTGAATCACTTCACTGTGCACTTGAAACTCACACAACATTGTAAGCCAACTATACTTCAGTAGTTGATGTAGGTGATGAGCTAATGAAAAACTAGAGTACTTCAATTTATTACATTTTAAGACCTCACACCCCAAATATAACTCCTCATATGGAAGAATCCAAATTACAGCTATTGAGGAATTCCTGCTGCGGCATGCTGGCCTAAGAATCCAACTGCAGTGACTTGGGTTGCTGCGGAAGCATGGGTTCATTCCCTGACCTGGTACAGTGGGTTAAAGGATCCGGCATTGTCACAGCTGCAGCAGAGGTTGCAGCTGCAGCTCAGATTCAATCCCTGGCCTGGGAACTTCCATGTGCCACAGGTATGGCCATGAAAAAAATAAAACCAAACAACAACAACAACAAAACAAATTATAGCTATTGAGTACATTATTTTAAGAATAGCTAAACAGAATCTGCTGGGATTTAATAACATATTTACTAACACAAATAGAAATCTTTCCTAACATATGGAACAAAGAGAATACCATCCAAAGACACTCATAATGGGATTTATACAAAAGTAACGTCCAGGACTTAATGTGGTCTCAACTGAATTAAAATATAGGGCCCTTAAAAAGAACAATGCAACAGGTAAAAAACAAAAACAAAACAAAACAAAAATGGTGAAGTCCAGTTCAGGCTCTTCCTTTGGATACTGTCTTTATCTGCTTCATGAAGAGTTCTTCATCCTTTGAATAGATGGTGTATATTTGCATAAGTAATGACAATGTTCCAAGAGGTGCTTTTTGGAAAGAGAAAGGACCTTTCTCAATTACAGGTGCGAAACATTATGCTTTGCACTGGGAAGAAAAATGCTATGTAAGAATTAGTTCCTGGGACTAAAACTAAGAATCACTTGGGAAGGAGAAGGTCAGGCTCTTTTGTCTGTTCTTAAGGTGGGGAGCACTCTCAGGCTATTACTTGCTGAGTTTGGGGAATGGAACACTTAGTGATAGTAGTTCTCTCTTACTCTGCCTTTGGAGAGGAAGGTGGGACGTCTGTAAATATCCACACCAGATTAGGCACCTCCTTTTTATGACACAGCTGGAAAAGAGGACAGGATTATTTTCCTTTCAAAAGTAATAATACTCCTTGGACCCACTGGCTCTGTGATTTTAGTTTTACTGTAATGGGAGAATAAAGTTTTATCTAAAGCTGAAAGAAGAAAAGTAGTCAGCAGTAGGAGCAATTAGAAATTAGCAGAAAAGGAGTTCCCATCGTGGTGCAGGGGAAGCAAATCTGACTAGGAACTCTGAGGTTGCGGGTTCGATCCCTGCTTCCCTCAGTGGGTTAAGGATCCAGCGTGAGCTGTGGTGTAGGTCTCAGACGCAGCTCGGATCTGGCGTTTCTGTGGCTCTGGCGCAGGCCAGCAGCAGTAGCTCTGATTAGACCTCTAGCCTGGGAAGCTACATATGCCGTGGGTGCAGTCCTATTATTGAATTCTAAGAGGGAAGACTGGGACGACAAGTGCAGGAATTGAGTGGAGGTGGTTTGCTGGAGTAAGAGCATAGAATCACATAACCAGACAACTAGCTACAGTACAACAAGGCTGTGTATTTAATTTCAATTGCTACCCAGGGCTCAGACTCATATTTAGAATTAGTCTAAAGGATTCTGATAATGGCACCATAAGGAAACTAGCGCCAATATAATGGAAGTTATTTTTCTTTTGGTTCCCTCTGAAACAGAAAAAAAACACGAATGAGCAGCGACTCTGTGATGAATGCAGAATATCACAAAATCACTTCCCATCTGCTAGCTAAATAGACAAATAACTATAAATCTTTTAAACGATAAAAACAAGAAATGTAGTACATAGATCAAGAAAAATCTTTGACATCTCCCACCAGAAACCTAAGAGGAGGTATTTAATTTTTAATGCTATGGGGTTTTTTTAAATGGTGAAATTAATGCTAAGTTAACATTAAAATGAAAAAATACTATTGATCAATGGAGAATTTCGAGTTTTATTCCAATTGTGGTAATCTCTAGGAGTGATGCTTTTTGATTTACAAAAGTGTCTTTAGTTCATGGTTATACTGATAATTGTAAGCAATATTACTACTTTTTAAGTGAAATACATTACAAGTTTTACATTATCCCTTTTCTTGTGCTCTGTATCTTTAAGTCAGATTTATTGAGGTTCAATTTATATAACCTTCACCCTTTTAAGTGTGTATTTTTATTAGTTTTAACAAACATATACAATTTTAATATTGGTTTCTAGAGTCTTTGGGGAGAAAATTGTCAATAAAAGATAAAGATCTTAAATTCCCAACTTTTAAAACTGACTCTGAAGCTTGCTTGAAAATACTTAAGAAAAATTCAAAACTGAACCTTTGAAGGATTGCGTATACATATTCAGTTCTCTCATAAAACTGGGGTGAGGCAAAATACATGTGTACACACTAATATTAAAAAATATGTTAGTGGCACCGCAAGTTTAATGTTTAGCAAATGATCACTTATTATTGTTATATTTTGACTTTAAAGTTCTACCCTTTTTTTTTTTTTTTTTTTAGGGGTGCATCTGCAGCATATGGAGGTTCCCAGGCTAGGGGTTTAATCAGAGCTGTAGATGCCAGCCTACACCACAGCCATGCCAGATCTGAGCCACGTCTGTGACCTATATCACAGCTCATGGCAATGCCGGATCCTTAACCCACTGAGCAAGGCCAGGGATCGAATCTGCAACCTTACGGTTCCTAGTTGGATTAGTTTCTGCTGCACCACAATGGGAACTCAAGTTCTAAGCATTTTTAACCTTTGCTACCACAATGTATATTATTTGACATTTTTTTTTTTTTTTACTGTGCCCATGGCACATGGAAGCTCCCAGGTTGGGGATGGAACCCACACCACAGCAGGGCCCTGAGCCATAGCAGTGACAACACCTGATCCTTAACCACTAGGCTACCAGAGAACTCCTTTATTAAGCATTTTTATAATATGTTAAGAATTTAGTGTCTTAATTGAATACACATTGCCCTCTTTAAGAAAATTGTAAATTGCCTTAACTAAGTATTGGTTAATTATTTTCCCAATATACTTTATATTCAGTGCATGCATGTACAACTTAACATAAAAATGTCCTGCATAGTTAATGGTTTTAAGAAAAGGATACATGTTCTTTATTAAGATCCATAAATGATAAAATTGATAAATTTTTCAAATGTTTTAGGTTGGTTGCACAAGAAAATAATGATAATGATATGATGTCAGAATAACATTATATATTACAGAAAACTAATAACCTCCAGGGTGCTCAACTTCCATGAAATTCATTTCATATCTCATCTATTATGGAGGATCTGTGAAAAATAGTTTACTATTCCCCTTCTGAGATATTTGGCAAAGCAGGGATGGCTCATGAAAGCAAAGAGATTAGATATTGTCATTTTCAAAGGGTGAAATCTGTGAAAGCTGTTTTCTAATTCAAGAAATGTCTGTGTGATAAAAAATCCTTCCATGCAAATAACATGGGGGGAACAAAAGCCAGTCATTTTTCTTAGCTTTCAAAATAAATATATTCCTTTCATTTTAAGCAGTACAATTCTCAGAGAGATAAATCAACATACACACAACCAGGTATATATGCTCACAAGGTGATGTTTACTTCTTGAAAGCATCTACTGTTGGAATTGTATAGCCTTCTTCAGAGAAGGGTTTTAGTCCTTCCACATTTAGGAAGTATTATCAGAGATTTAAGTCTATGCTGTATCCAAAATCCTAGTTGAGTAAAATGATGAAACCCATATAGAGCAAAGAAACTGTTTAAACTTTATCATTTTTCTTTCATGTTTTCATTTAATTCCCATTGTCTATAATCAGAGCTTGCTGTTGGCTAGAGGCTCTCTGTGAAACCTGAAACAGTGGGTAAAATATTATCTGAAGTGCATATGTGCATGAGAAGTAACGGCTTTCATTGGATCTGCAATGGAAAGGAGTTTATAACCAATATAATACAAATGCCCTTTAACAGAGTCTTTAGAAGTGTTTGGTACCTTCCATATTTCCTTTTTGGCCTGAATTACCAGTTTTCTCTTCCACAAAAGTCACATTCCCTGGAATTTCCCCTCCATCTTAATATTCTTGGGCTCCTATTGATTTTCTTTTGCTCCGTCTCCACCTGTACAAGTTCTACACAATGCTCAGGGTCCAGTTTATACACAGTTTCATCCATCAGTCTGTGACATAGTTAAGAACTACATTTCTATGTTCCTACAGCTTCATTTCCCAGAAAATTTCAACACTTGTGTTCTATGTAACACTCTTATGCACATCTCATCTCCCTTGTTATAGTGAATATCTAGGAAGCCTTGTTTATTTTGTGTCTCCAAAAGTGGAGTCCAAGCCAAGCACAGAGTGAGGTTCATATATTGACAGAAATCAAACTAACTTCCTAGTTAATTTCAAACCATGCATTCTCCATGCATTCCATGAAGAAGTGGGGGTGGCAGGGTGGGAAAGGAGTCAAATAAGGACCATCTAATCTAAGCCATCCTTATTTACCAAGCCCTCTAAATTTTTCTGTCTTCATCCATAAATTCCTTTTTTTCCCCTTCTGTCATTTTCTTCTTTAGGAAAGCACATTTTGTTGAATTCTATTACTTTTTCCTGTCTTCTAGTTATCACAACCAATTCATGGAATGCAACATTTGGCAACCTTTTTTTTTTCATTCCTTGAATTCAAAATGTAAAACAAGATTGAACATGTCATAGTGGGAATTCATAGATTTTCATTCAGAATCTCAGCAGATTTGAAAATGCAAAGAAAATTGTACAGAAGTTCTCACTCATTTGTTACCTTCCTGTCACTGTCATGGCCATGACACAAAAGTCTTCTTTTCAATCCTGTATTTCCTTACATGTTATCTCTAGATCCCCGGGCTTTTCTTTCTCTGTAGATCTGAAGACTATTCTGCCAAAGTCAGACACCTACTAAGTCAGTAATTGTCCTCTCTTTCCCACAAGCCTGTCTCTCCGAGACCAGTTCTTTCTCCACTCATCACTTTATGTTTTGCACATTCTCCTCCTCCACTTATGTCCTTCCCAAATGCTTGAAGTTGTTTTTCTCTTCCACTCATTTTATTATACTCCCCTCCTATCTCACAGGGAAATAGCCTCAAATATTTCATAGGATGATCCCTGAACTACCTTGGCATAACTATTACTGAGCTCTCCCTTAAAGTTGTTGATTCTTTTATAGATTCCTGGTGCCTGGTACCCTAATATTCCTGTGACTCATATACATCTGATTAAGGGATAATCTTGATATTCTCTTTGAATCACTGTCTATCCTCTTTGAGGCTTATGTCATTTGATTACATTATAAGTTGTTATATTACTTATATAAATTCTCTCTTTATTGTTTCTATCTACAATACTCCAATCCTTCCCCATCAATTACTGAAATGCTTGGTAGATTTTCCCTTTGATTCTTTTCTAACCAAACTCCTTCCATTGCTCTACACAGTTTTATGACTCTATGGAAGTACCCCCAATACTAACCTCAAAGTACCTTGACCTTCACTAATATCTACTCTACTTTAAAATCAGTTCCTTCTAACTCAGAGAGAATATTACTCTTGGAACTAGGCACCTACCATAAGATATCAGTAAAATCTTGGCCATTTACTGAGGCTTCACATTTATTAAATGGAATATAGATACTTGTTCTGCCCAATTTTTCATACTTATGAAAGAATCAAAACACATTGCATATGAGAAAATGCCTTGTACACCATAAAATCTTCATAAATATGACATAATGTGACCTTGAACACTGTCTTTCAGCCTGGTATTCATTATCATGGAAGTATACAGTATGATTTTAGATGTTCCGTGGGGGGCCTTTCACTTTCATTTTAATGAGTTTGTGATTTGTTTAATTTATAATTTACAATGATCTTTCATGTCAAAATGGAGACCTAATCTGAAAATAATGTGCACCAGTAACAATAATGCCACCGCCTGGGAGCATTTGGCAGACTCAAGAATTTTGAAAATCAAAAATTTAAACAACAAAATCACCTTGACAATCCCCCCCTTTTTTTTCCCTGCAAAAACCCTTCTTTTATATGAGAAAGCAAATACAGCCTTTCTCTAGAAAAATACAGCAACATCTCAAAACCCATACTGAATTGTTTTTGAGATAGTTATCAAACTCAAATAAGCGTGGTTAGGAATGACGAAAATACAGAGTAAGAGGAGTAAAAGGGTGGTTGCTCTTTTTAAAAATATAGAAACTTTTTTCATTGTTTTCAAAAAATATGGTAGGAATACATTTATTTTTCATTTACTTAAAATATTTTCAGCATTCATCATGAGCTGGGCATGATACTAGTTGCTGTAGACAAAATGACATGCATAACCATTCCTAATCACTGCCCTCTTGAAATTCGGATACTAATGGGAGAGTAATCAGTCAAGTAGTCTCAAAAGTAATTGAAAAATTACCAATTTCACAGGAAAAGAGCTAACTAGGAACATCTGTAATAGGGGAATCTGACACGATCAGATGATGAGAGGACACTTCTCTAAGAGGTAAAGAAAAAATTATCATTAACCAGCATAGAGAGAAGGAAAGAACATCCAGGTAGAAGAAGTGATAAATGCAAAGGCCCTGTGAAAAGTACTTAGGATAGAGTGACATTTTCCTGAAAAAGAGACTGAAGGGTAGTATAATGAGGGAAGAAGCTAGAAAGGTAACTAAGATATGGACTATGCAAGGTCTTGTAAAAGTCCATGATAGGGGAACAATTGATGATGATGATGTAATTGTCATCTTTTTTTAATTTTGAAACAATACGTTGTTTTCATTAAGTATATATATTTTTAATATATGGTAAGCAATTTCATTTTCCATTTGATTTCTTCTACTACTGTTTGAAGTAATAGTATAAATTTTCTTTTTTAAAATTTTAAAATAGAGTCAGTTTGAAGAAAATATAATTTCATAAATAATAACAGGTTGTGCTGAGATACAGTAAAAGCCATACAGGTGTTACATGAGTGACTAAAGTTTGTGAAACCCCACTTTAATCCAATTTTTTTTACTCAATTAATTTTATTACATTTATAGTTGTACAATGACCATTGCAACCCAAGTTTACAGCATTTCCATCCCAAACCCCCAGCCCATACCCCCACTCCCAGCCTCTCTCCTTTGGAAACCATAAGAAGTTTTTCAAAGTCTGTGAGTCAGTTCTGCAAAGAAATTCATTGTGTCCTTTTTTGAGATTCAACATGTAAGTGACAGCATATGATGCTGGTATCTCACTGTCTGACTAATTTCATGTAGCATGATAATTTCTAGGTCCATCCATGTGGCTGCAAATGCCATATTTCTTTCCTTTTAATGGCTAAGTAATATTCTATTGTGTATATGTCCCGCATCTTTATCCACTCCTCTTTCGATGGACATTTAGGTTGTTTCCATGTCTTGGCTATTGTAAATAGTGCTACAATGAACACTGGAGTACATGTGTCTTTTTGAGTCCTGGTTTTCTCTGGATAGATGCCCAGGAGGGGGATTATTGGATCAAATGTTAAATCTATTTTTAGTTTTCTGAGGACAATATATCAATTTTTGAAGGGAAGAATTAAACTTTACAGAGATCACTTAAAATGAAGTCTGGAATTTTTATTATAATCAGTCAAATCTGTTGTGGGAAAATGAAATGAATAATAACAGTAATTCTGCCACCATTTTAAAAGACTTTGAGATCATTTGTAAATAGAACTCCCACAGTTCCAGAAGCCTTGTTTATCTTATGATTAATATGAGATATGGGACCAGATATTGGTTCTTTTGTATTCTTAGAGACACTTCGTTGCATCACGTCTACTTTCCTATGAAAATATTTGAATGAATTCCAATCTGAAGGTCCTGGCTTATGACAAACCTTAAAATCAAGTTTGACCATTATGCATGCTACTTCTAGTGGGGACAGGGAGTGTTCACAGATTTCTAGACTCTTCTTTACAGGATTAGTGATTTGGGTTGGAATTTTTCAGTCTCATTAAAGATAAGCCAAGGAAAGGAAGGAATAATATTAAGAAGAATCGCCTCAAAATTAAACCCTCTATTCTCAGTCTCCTTCTACATTATACACTCTAATAATTTCTTTTAAAAACTTCAATATGAATAACTCATCTAGTTTACCTGAAATATCATTTGCTAAGTGCTACTGGTGCCAGAGACTGTGCTAAATTGTACAAAATAATTATCTCATTTAATACTCAAAGAAAGACTACGAGGTTGGTATTTTATTATCCCTATTTTAAGATGAGACAATTGAGAATCATTAAGTATCAGTAATTTGGCCAAGTCTGCCTGACTAGTAAGTAGCAGTGCCAGAACTGGGAATCAAACCCAGGAAAATCTAACCTCTTAGTGTCTATTCTGTTTACCACTGTGAGATGCCTCTCTCTCACTGACACACATATTTCCACAAACTCATGTCCAAACATGTATACGCGTACTCATACAGGCATTTATAAAGATATAAAATGTTAGGAAATAATATAAATGGATGTTTTATAAACTCATGACCTTGGTGATTAAATGAAAACCATAAAGAAGGCACTTGATTGATAATAATATGTTTCAACTATCATTTACCATTTCATTCTCTTTCATTCCAGTTACTCAGGAAACTATTTTCCACAAATTAATTACACAATATTAGATGTTGGTATTTCTACCAGCTAAAACACAAATATGGGCTCCAACGGCCCAAAGATTACTTATTAGTATATAAATCAATAAGAGATTATAAATTCCTAGTACTTTTAGATTATATGTCAGATTCAGGAAGGACAATTGCCAGAAAGCCACATTGCTTGGAACTATTTCTAAATTACTGGCACTGGATATTGCCATATTGATTTATTGATTAAAACAACAACAATAATCTTCAGGCTAAAGTTGCATCTGAAATAAGTCAGTGATTTTTGGTGCTATTAATTGTGCAATTAGTTTTTTTAAAATATAACATTATCATACACTTAATTATTTTGTAGAAATAATCTTTTAGGGTGTTTCTTAGAGTTAAAGTGAAACATTTTTACTGAATTGATTTGTTTTCCCCTATGGGGGCTCTTTAATTAAACATACCAGAATACCATTACTACATGTTAAAAAATAATTCCTTAACATTATAGAAATTTCCCAATTGTTTTAATTTTTCTCAAGTTACTTTGTCTTCGAGATGTGAACAAAAAGGTGGCCATATTTTATGATTAATCAAAATGTCTTTTACTGTAGAGTTTGCCACTTCATCTCTTTAATTTTTCTGAAAATTTTGTTGAAGTTGTAGGTTATTTTTTCTGTAGAGTTTCAGGGTTTGCTGATTGCATTCCAGTAGTGTCTTTAGCATGATTTTCTTTCCCCATATTTCCTGTAATTTGTTAATCTGGAGAATTGATCGGGTGTTTAAAGTGTTTGTGACACTCTACTTTCTAAGTGTTGGTGTATATTTGGTGTATTTTCCTCCAGGAGGCACACAATGTTTCTGGTAGTCTTTTTGTGATATTATCAATCACTGAAAATCATTGCCTACATACTTTATTTCATTACAGATTGAAAAACGGTGATATTCTAATTTTAGCATTCCTCTTCTTTTACCTGATTATTCTATCAAAAGGAGAACATCTCCACATCATCTCTGGTTAACTAGAAGTAGAGGCTATGTAGAAAAGGTAGAATAAATCTCAATTGTTTCCCTCTCCTTACAAGATATTTTGTTCCTTAGCATATTTATTTATTTATTTTTGTCTTTTTGCCTTTTCTAGGGCCGCTCCCCTGCACATGGAGGTTCCCAGGCTAGGGGTTGAATCAGAGCTGTGGCCACCGGCCTGTGCCAGAGCCACAGCAATGTGGGATCCGGGCCGCGTCTGCGACCTACAGCACAGCTTACCGCAACGCTGGATTCTTAACCCACTGAGCAAGGCCAGAGATTGAACCCACAACCTCATGGTTCCTAGTCGGATTCATTAACCACTGAGCCATGACTGGAACTCCTCCTTAGCATATTTAAAATGAAACCAGTAACAATTTTATTATCATTATGAATTCCTGGATTTAAACAATTTTTATGCATTTTAATGTATTGTAGTTATTATCCTTAATGATGGTAAAATGATTCCATATTTGGCTAAGAGGAGTCTATTCAAGTTTGCTCCTGAGTCCTAAAGACATTATCCTTCCAGGCTTTGCCAACATTTTTGCTTTCTGTTTTGATAAGATGATTCAGGCTTATCTTACACATTTTCTGTCTCAGACCAAGAAGCAACCTTTTCTCCAAAGAACCCTAGATCCTTTCAATGAAAAATGGTAGAGACCACAGTTAGGGCACTAAAGGATCTCATTGATTCTACATGTATGTTCCTTTCATATCATTCTTGATTTTTAAAATTCACTTCTATTTCATAATTATAGAGTATTTTACATTATTCCAAAGTTCAATATGTAAACAGGATACATACAAAAAAATTCACCTTCTCAGTTATAACCTATTCTCTCCCCTCTCCATTGATGAGCTTTTTAAAATTTTGTGGATAATATCTCTGATGTTTCAAAATATAAAAAGTTACACCCACACACATTTGGGTATCCAAATATTCTTAGACGAGGTGCAACATAGTCTACATAATTTCTCCATGACTTGATGGTCTCTCTGTAGAACAGCTATTCATTTCAGCTGCACAGTCTTACACATATGGATTTTTTTATAGTTTATTCAAGCAGTACACTATTGATAAGTGCTTGAGTTATTTCCAATTTAAAATTATTTTTATTTTTTATGATTATAAATAGTGCTTCAATGAACAGCTTTGTCCAAATAATTTATTTGGTAGTATTGCTATTCAATGATTTGATTTTTATAATAATAATTTTAAGGGAGGTAATTACTCTATTTCATAAAGAGAGATGATTATTGATCAGAAAATGAAGTGCTAAGACAGTAATTTTAATTGACTGACCAACTGACTCATCTAGTCAAATAATTATAATGCAAGCTGGTGAAAAAAATTAGGACAGAATGAGGGTCATGTCTCTTCACATTTAATTTGCCTGAAGGTCAAATCTCAAATCAGTGACAAAGCCTATGATAAATCAGACCACCCAGATGGGCATGGCGTCTGTCACAATCTTCCCCAGTCAGATGCTAACCTCTAATTCTCCGATATCAAGCCTCTGCTTTCACTGTGTTCATCTATTTTTCTTTTTTTAACACATGCCCCTTGCCCTTTTTAGTCAATTGTCCTCCATAATACACCATTTAAGAGAAAAATTAATGTTTAATAATTTTAGTTCTTGAGCTACAGAGTAAGGTATCAATTTCACATTACTCAAGTAACTTGGCACATGGTTAAGGTATTAAATAGTTTTCCAGGCACTCCCCCATAGTGATGGGAAAAAAGAAATCTCTTTAACTCTTTAAAACTCTACTCTCTGCCATCCCTGTTCACCAGGCCTAGCCTAGATATCCCATCTTCCTTATAGGAATGGCCTAATCCAATTCCCTCAGAAAACTATTGCATTTAAATTCATGTTTTATAGGGCCACCTGGCTTCCCAGTTTGCCTCAGAGTTCTTATTGGCTCCCCTTCACATTTTAAATCATTTAAAGTATAGCATTTGTATTGTAACACATCTATCACCATTCCTCTTCAGGATTGCCTTTGAATTGACAGTTCATTTTTCACGGAGAGCGAAGGTGACTTTTAAGGCGGAATCAAGGATCTGATTTTCATACTGTTAGAATGGCTGCATGGAGATATGTAACATCATGTATGAATGTGTAAGTCCTGGTTTCTCCTTGGTCAAGAAGTAACATGTTATTTCCAGGGTATCACCAAAGGCAGGATTTGTTTCCAATTTAATGTCTTTATTTTTTTTAAGATTGAATGGCAAAATAACAAAATAACTATCGTGTAATGAATGCTGGTTTTGTTGTTCTTCTCCCCCCTCCCAAGGTAAGATCCTTTTTATAGAACTTGAACTCTTACGTGAACGTTAGAGGATAAAGGATTGTAAGGTAGAAAAGGTTTAACAGAGTGCTTTAACTCACAATATCCGTGGCTGCCTCCACTCCTCACTCTTTCTTCTTCTCCCACAGATGTTCACGCCCCTTCCCTTCCTATTTCCTGACCACGGACCAATGTTCTTTAGGCACTCTTCTGTTGCTATACTCAAATCTGAACAAAGATATAAATAACACCAATTTTGCTATCACATAATAAGTCAGTTTCCTTGTTTCAATATTTCATGCATAATATAGACATAATCTTCTTCATAGTCAAAATACTTGTTTTTAGAAAGAGTTGACTGAAATGATTCTAAACCTTGACTGCATATTATCATCACCTGGAGAGCTTTTCAAACTACCCAGGGAGCAAGGCTGATCAATTAAATCAGAATCTCTAGGAGTGAGATTCAGCCAGCAGTCATTTATAAAGCTCTTCAGGTGATTCCAATGACCAACCAAGGGGAATGATTGAAAAAAACATTTTTCTAAGGCTCATGCATTTGCAATTGAGAATCACTACTTAATAAGCAAGCCATGGCTAATAAGGAAGATTGTTGTGACCCTGAGCAGAAGTTTTGCAAATCAGTGTAATCAGTCTATAAAATAATCATTCATCGAAAGACTTATTAGCCAATCAATTATTTGTAATTTAAAAATACCTAAGGTGAAATACTATTTTGAAGAATAAAATATAAACTGTCTCTATATTGCATTTTTTTTAAAAAAGAGTTAAACACAATATTTAACCTACCTGTTCAATATACAGAATAAAACCCTAGGAATAATAGTCAGCTTACCCAAGGAATTTGACTAGTGTAGCATTCATAATAGTTATCTTCCAAATCTAGTTAGACTCTGATATTCCATTTTATAGAATTTTACTTTTATCTACATACAAACTTCTTTAATGGATATTGCCCATATGCCATACAATTCATGGTTGACTTATTTTACATTTGCTTAACAGCCTTATTCCATGATTTAAGAGGACATTTGTAAGGGCAAAACAGTCAAAAGCATCTTAATAACACGATAGTTTTCAAAGAGCACTCAAAGGCAAAATGTGAATATGACTTTTTAACATTGATTAGTAACATGAGTATAATGCAGATATTCCCTCTAAAACCAAACCAGCACATCAATTTTGTTAGTGACATACACAAATTATTTCTAAATGAATGGTAAGATTTTATTTTTTATAAGGAAAATTATTTTTTTTCACACACTTGAAGAAAGGTAACATTTGTTTATATTTGCCTGTGTGTTAGAGTTTGAAAATTCAGGTCACTTTCCATTCCCATCATGAAAATATTAAATTAGTATATTTTTAATTTGTAAGAGGTAATACCAGCTGCTTCATTATGCAGCATTGTATCTGCTCCGGGATTTAACTCATGTGCCTGTGAGCATATGCTTTTTTAGAAAACATTTACTAAACATTTGGATGTTGTCACATTTATAACCCTGAAGAGAATGTGCACTCTATTATTTTAATTATATTTTAGCATGTGACTGTATGTCATATTTCCTTTGAGTTATATTGATAAATGACCTATATATATATGCATGTGCGTGTAAATAATGAAAGTATATATGTATATACCCATATCTATATGTATACATATACATTCATATTAGAATCCTTAGAGAAAATACAGCAAATACATTTGCTCTAATGGTTATGTACAATTCTTATTGTTTTTAGCATAATAATGATTTAACCAACTACTGAAATTGACTTAATTGACATGTCCTGGCTTATAGGTTTGTTTATTTTAGATACAATTAAAAAGCGAGACCTGAACATCACTAACATGATTTACAAAGATAAGACACAATTTGTTGCTGTTGAAGATCTAATTGTATTAATAACAAATATGCTGGTATACCATTATTTTTAACAATATTCTATACCACAGACTTGTGTAATACTTTAAATAGAATTTAAGTTTTAGTTGGTATGTGTTCAGATTCTATGAAGTTCGCATTTTCTGCAGTGCACTAACAAGCAGAAATGTTGGTAAATTCTCATTTATGTTATGGACATGGGCGATTCTAACCAGCAAGGCTGGGTTCAACACGTGACAGCACATGAGGCCATGAAGGGAGAGAAGCTGTAAATAAAACCTCTTACTGGAGCAGGACGAATGCTAGAAGGCTCATCCAAAGCATTGAATGAAGAGTCAATGTAGTGGGCAGAACATCAGCAGGTCTGGCAGCTAACTACAAACTGTCACTCTAGGAGCACTTGGCAGTATAACATGAGATCACTGGTACTCTCACAGGTAGGTGGTGCAAACAATGAGGATTCCAGGGGTGATTTCCAAAGGAATATCAGCATTACAGAATTTCACCAGCTAATAAAAGGCAACAGCCAAAAGCATTTGGAGCAAGATTGAATTAACTTGGATTTGGAATGGCAGGAGAATAAAACTAGCAAAACCAAGGACAGTCTTAAGGTCAACTATTATAATTGGGAGAGTAGGTGAGATTGACATGCCAGGTAAGGAAGAAGTCTAACTAGAGCCAGGGACCAGGCTTGGGGTCAGACTCAATGAAGCATCAATTACTGGTGAGCACCAATGTTCCTATATTCTTTCTGACTCAGTACAAGACTGGCTCCTGATACACTGGGGCAGAGCTCTGGGTGGTGCAAGGGGTGGGATTCAAGCGGTCTGGGATGAGAAAGACTAGAAATACAAAGGTTGTGAACTAAGCATTTCATATGGGTACCAGGACTCAGGAAACAAATGTCATTCCCATGGATGCAACCTTTAAAACAATTTTCAACCATGCTTCTGAAAAGTAAAGCGCAGTAAGGATTTGGGTCTCTAGCCTTACTGTGAAAGCCTAAATGGGCACTGTGGTTCCAGAGATGTTTATATTAGACCCCTAGCATACAGAAATAACTTGAAGTGCTTTATTCTAAGCTGTCAAGAAATACTAGGTGAGTTTCTTAATGGAGTATTAGCACTTTATACCAAGATAAGATATAAGGAACTCAGATGCTTTTATTTTGTCTAAGCAGCCTGGGGGGCAAAGCATTTTTTGTAACTCCACTACACATTACTATCTTCCAAACATGAGTTATTACAAACAATGAGCATTAGAATACCGAGAGCTTTTTTTCTCCATTCACATGTTGTTTGAATTATATCACATCCCTAGTATTTATCTAATTTTCTCCTTTGATTTACTTGTGAAAATGTGCATTTTGGAGGAGAGTATAGAATGGCATATAAAATTAGGCAATTTAAATTTATAATAATAAATTTATACTCTTGAAAATATCATCATTCTTAGTGTTATATTTAAATATATACATATAAATGCAATTTTTTGACTTATGGAGTTCAAAAGAAAAGCAGTGCCATCAGGATCAATAAAGTTGTTTCCCATTTCTAAAAAATACAAAGCTTGATAATTACAAAATTTTTCAATAGTGATATCACAAATATTATACTTTTTTCTCAACTGTAGTCATTGAAGTTTTACTTATTGCAAAAAAAAATGGTTTTGTAAACTTTCTTTCACAACCTAATTTTTTCATAAAAGTACAAATAAAACTTCATAGCTTCCACCACATAACACAGCTTTCCCAGCTTTTAACAGCCTAATTATTCTTTTGTTGTTTCAAACAAAGAAGCTTGTAGTCCATTTGAGCCAGATTGTTTTAAATGCTTCTTTTTCAAAATTAAGTTTTATCTTTAAGAGGTGTAGTTCTTATATCACTTATTTAGTAACAAAGAAGGAGGTTTTCTTTTAACCTCTTTGTAGTCTAGATGTCAATAAATGACAGACTTCTACTATTTAATCTAGAAAAAAGCCATATATTATCACTTCAATCTGGCTCAAGATAAACTTGTTAATAACTGCAGTTTATGAATATTTATCATGAGACAAGTGGTTAAAGAGACAGTACAACTTTAATTTTCAGGTAGCATTTCTGATAACTGCAACTTAATACTGATTAATCAGACTGACTAAAGCTTTAGAAATAACAGGCTTGCCTGAGTTTGTCACATCTTTCATGAATCTTTCCTTCCTTGCATTTCAAAATGCTCTGCTTGATTCTACTGTAAATTACTCAAAACCCTTTTTGGAGACAAAGATTTAGTCTTGACCAAAGCTTCTACAGGATGCAAAACTCAGGCTGGAATCAATAAGGACAGTTGAAATAAGGATTGTTAACTGATCATAGTTCCTTAACTGAAAAATACCAGGAGACCAAACACTGGCCTTTGAAATATGACACCATCTTGAAAGACATGGCCTGCTATTATAAAGTAAAATTAAATTCCACATTCCAGAATCCCAGTTCCTTCCAGGTGTTGGTTTGGGTATTAGCCAGTTTTCTGTTCCTTCTCTCTCATTCCTAGTGCTTTTCAGTGTGTGATCTATTTTCCTGAGAAAACTTTCCACTGAGTTGAAAGCCTGAGAACTCTTAAGTTCAGATGAATGATAATGAGCATTGTCAGAAAAGCAGTAAAATAGAGTCCTTGGTCCTGGCTCCCCAGCCGAGAGCCACAGGAGTTAATTGTCTGAATGGTAATGAGACCAGGGAGGCAGCAGATGCTCGCGTGCCTTTACAATCCAAATCCCACCAACAAATTCCTCCCACAGAAACTTTGAGGGACATCTTGGCACCCTGGAGATGGAGCTAGACCCAGCCATAGCCACATGCCACCTGCTAGACCTATTGTTAAAAAAAAAAAAAAAAAGCCCATTACAATAACAAAGTTTGCTGTCTTTTGCAATGACTTTATGGCACTGGTTTTACCACAGTAGAGGAATGGTTGGAGAAGGAATATCTGATTCTTTGTGGAGAAACATTTACACCCCAAACAGTTAACAACTCACATGGAAAGACTGATGTTCAGTATATGATGCATACTCTTCTGATAAACCATGCCTGCCTTTTCCTCTTGTAACTACCTCCAGGCTGTTTATTCTATAGCAGATTTACAAGGTCACATGGTTTTTAATGACATGAAGAAATAGAGCCATGTTGTCCCTACAAAAAAATCAAAAGAGAAAAATGTTAGGATGTAGAATTTTTATCAACAATATTCATTTCTAAATAAAAATAAAAACTCTTGATCTTTTGAATCATCTTAGCTAAAATACTCTTGAATGATCTGTCCTTAACAAGTTAAAATGTCTGCTTACTAATGATGCTTTAATTTTATTTGTTAAATATCTAAGGCTAGAAGTCTAGAATGCCCTGTCTTAGAAAAATGAATGATCAGGATGGAGGCAAGTGTAATTAGAATGGACCTTCACATATTGGGCATTTAGGTTTGTGTGGCAGTATTTTCCATATGGCAATTTAGGGCTTTCCATGAGGACAGTAAAATGGTATCAACCTGTAAGAAATCCTATTGTATGTTAGCTACTTTCACTCTTGAGGTGAAAAGTAACTAACATATTAATATATACCCACTTTTCTGAAATCTTGGTGTTATATACCTTGTAGGAAAAAGTGGGCCTACTTCTAGGATGGGAAATCAGGGTTAGTTTCAATGGTGACAGCAGATACAGTAGATTTGTCACATTTATCCTGCCCTAGAAGAGAGGCTCAGTGTCTCTCTCTGGGTTAAATAAAAGCTGTTTCAGTTCACACTTCTTGTTCAGCTGGTTGACCCTCATTATTATGAAAGCAATTAGTTAGGCTGGAATTTCTGAATTCATTGTGGAAAACCTTTGATGATCTTGCATTAGTAATACAGATTTAAGTTAGAAATATTTACATGCTCTGTAAGTTGATATCATTATTAGCAGTGCAGGTTTGGGATTGCATAAACTCTATGATGCTAGATTATTCTGTTTGTAAAGACCCAAGATTCTATAGTAAATAAAAAACTGTGTTCTTTTCATAATAATAAAATATGTGCTTCTGACTTACTGAGAAGGCAGATATGGAAGCATGTGGGAGCAATATGTAAATGCCAAGCAAGCTGTTTATACTGGGATCTGCTCCTGCATAATAATCATAATCCAGTGCTAGCAGAAACCTTTTGAATTTAAAACACTGTAGAGATGCAGCAAAACAGAAAGAACCACAGCAAATGTAGTTACTGATTATTTCTTCAAAATCTCAAATATGTTTACTTTTTTTTTGGCAAATCAGAGATTTCTATAAGTTTAATTCTATCAAGCAAAATCGTTTTAAAACAATTTCATCGTGCTTTGGTGAACTGCTCTGGCTAAAAGTGGGGGATGGGTATTGAGATTTGCTTTTTCATATTACTATTAACAAAAGCACACATTAAAACAGAAATGCATAGCCATTTTTTCTAAGAAAATTTGTACCGAGATTTGTGGAGAAAGTGAATTTTTTTTTTTATTTCATTAAATGGATGTTAGAAATTCAGACCTCCTGTGCAGACTTAATGATGTTCAGACTACATATGCTTCTTAAAAGTTAAAGAGATTTTTTTATTGTTTTTATTTGTTTAGATGGTTAAATTAAATACTTTTGGCTGAGAAAGATAAAGCATATTTGCTTGCCTTAAATGATGTTACTTTCTTTGCCAGGAATGTGAGTGTCTTTCATTTAGCCTCACAACAGAAAGCAGAGTTTTTAGAAAAGTGTGTCCAAATAAATAATACACTCTTGAGTACTCAATGTAAACAGGACATCCAGGTGCACTTTTATGTCTTTC
Source organism: Phacochoerus africanus (assembly GCF_016906955.1). Lineage (NCBI taxonomy): Eukaryota > Metazoa > Chordata > Mammalia > Artiodactyla > Suidae > Phacochoerus > Phacochoerus africanus. The sequence goes on from NC_062553.1 coordinate 89,285,700, forward strand.
TCTTGAATTTAGTTTTCTATCCTTCATACAAGAAAATATTTGCAGAGAGTGACATATCACTGAGAAGACTGGTGATGGTCTGAAAAATGATGCAGCATCAAAGGGCCCTTGAGTGGGAAGTGGGTTTCTTTGATCCCAAGTCAGTTTCCCCTGTACCACATTTTGTTACTCCCTTGTGTCAGTCACCTAGTTGGTTTTTTGCTCAAACACCTGAATGCTTCTGATTATAATGTAAATAAGAATCTGAATGTCTATCCTCCTTTTCTCAGTTTCCCAGACTTTCTAGTTGCATTATTTATTTATTTATTTAGTCTTTTTGTCTTTTTTAGGGCCGCACCAGGCACATGGAGGTTCCCAGGCTAGGGGTTGAATCGGAGCTGCAGCCCCTGGCCTACACCGAAACCACAGCAATGGAGGATCTGAGCTGCATCTTCGACCTACACCTAGGGCCTAGCTCATGGCAATACCAGATCCATAACCCACTGATCGAGGCCAGGGATCGAACCCGCATCCTCATGGATGCTAGTCAGGTTTGTTAACCACTGAGCCATGATAGGAACTCCCTAGTTGCGTCTTTTAATCTACAGATGATTGCATTGTGTTTCCTTCTAGATGAGCCTGATCTCAGAGAAACCAGGATATCTAGAATATTAAGAGTCAGAAATATACTTCTACCTTTCTTTACCTCCTCCATTTTTCCCAGCTCTAAGAATCACTTTGATTATTCCTATAGCTTTGATAATCTTCAAGGAAATCATCCAAAGGGTAAAACAGTGATTTTTGTTGTTGTTGTTGTTGCATGAATTACAGTATTTTCCCATGAGATAATTCACTTTGATATGTACTGATATCTTTCCTCACAGCTTCATTGTTTTGAAAAAAGGAAGTATTCAAAAATGGGATTTTCATTTAATATCTAAGAAACAAGTAGTTGTTACTGTATCAGAAGTAGACTGTGGATGCATATATGGACATACAAATTCAGTATCCACTATGTATCAGCTGTGTAAAAAATTACTTAAACTTTGTCTTAGCTTCTTAATCATAAAATGGTTCTAGGATTAAGATGGCAGACAATACCTGCTCTCCACTCAACAACCCCTCTCTCCTCCACTCTGTAACTGAATCCCAATATTTTAACTCTTCGAACTGAAGGAGATGTTTCGGGAAACCAGGACTAGGTCAATCATGACAATACCCCTCTCCTTGCCTGAGAGTAAAGAACCATCATGTGACACAAATCTGACCAATGAGCTTTAAGAGGATATCAGTGGAGACTCCTGGAATATATATTTTCCTTGATGGAAAAAAACTCTATAAAGAGTTACCTTTTTGTAACTGTATTCAACTGCGTGGAGAGACATTTCCTGGAGCTGTAACAGCCATTTTGGGAAGATGAAGGAACCCAGTTACAAAGAATAAGGCAGGATATTCAAGATGAAAGAGTAGAAGGATGGCAGAAACATGGTTCATGATAGCATTACTGAGCTGCTTAATCATTCAGTGTCAGAAATGTCCTATGGTCTTTGTTTGTTGTTTTTGTTTTTTGGGGGTCTTTTTGCCTTTTTTTTTTCTTTTCCTAGGGCCGCTCCCTTGGCACATGGAGGTTCCCAGGCTAGGGGTTGAATCGGAGCCATTGCCGCTGGCCTACGCCAGAGCCACAGCAATGCGGGATCCGAGCCACGTCTGCAACCTACACCACAGTTCACGGCAATGCCAGATCCTTAACCCGCTGAGCAAGGCCAGGGATCAAACCTGCAACCTCATGGTTTCTAGTCAGATTCATTAACCACTGAGCCATGACAGGAACTCCAGTATCATCTTGTTTTTTGAGATAATAAACTCTTTCTTGTTGACACTTTGGCTAGGTTCTCCCACTTGTATCCCTCATGTTTCTAGCGATTATAAACGTTTCATTATTAAGATTATAGTAAGAATTAAGTGAGGAAATATATATATATATATAAAGCATTTGGCTCACAATAATGGTCAATGGCTATTATCTTTATTTTTTTTTGTATTCCAAGACCTTGGCATTTAGTTGCTATGAGACAGTACTTTTTATAAGTAAATTTTAAATGTAAACTCTTCAATTTGCCCTCTTAATTACATTTTGGAGTAGATATTTTCTAAAATGTTTTGCTGCTTTTAGGCAGATTTTATTTAATGCTTTACTGTTTAAACAAGAGTCTGCTTTGGAAATTAAATTCCTATTGATATATAATATCAACTATAATTGGGTAATTTATTATAATTAATTTATCCAATTCAAAATAAATACTAGATGATAAAAGAGGCACGATGTTATTACAAATGGTAGACTGCTATGTGCTTTTTAGGAAATAGGTATTATTTTCAATGAAGGCTTAGCAAATTACCTCAGTTTTGTTTCAGTTGAAACATTTTCTGTATAATTGACATACATTCAGACATTTATGATGTCAAAAGTATGGACAAACTGTTTCTTTTGTAGGTTGCTAAAGGAAGTAAAAACATTTCCAGAGACTAGCTGTATAGCTTGGTATCTGCTATATGTACTAAATTTGTTAATTTATTTTATGGAATTTTAATTATTCTTGACAAAAATTACTATTTGACAATACTTTGAAATTTTCTTGTGAAATTAAGCATCCCTTAATTTGATAATATTGCTTTTGCTGCACTTCAAATCCTAGATCACTCCTCTTTTTTTTTTTTTTTTTTGGCTGCATCCATGGCACATGGAAGTTCCTGGGCCAGAGAGAAAACCAAGGCTGCTGTAGTGACGATGATGGATCCTTAACCCACTGTACTACAAGAGAGCTCCTGGATTGCTCCTTTTAAAAGTGGTTCAGCTAGTAGACGGAAACCATAAAGTGAGTAATTTCCAAAAAATTCTGAATAAATAAGCAACTGGACATTGAAATTGCAATTAAGCTAGCCATATTTAGTAGCAAGTTTTTGTATAATTTTGATGGTAATAGATATGTACTTAAGCTTAACATACTATACGAAAAACTTTCAAAAAGCTTTCATCTAATCTATCATAAAAGAGTATTGATTTTTATTATTTAATAAATGTTAATACTTCTAAGTCATATTAGTTTACCTTTATACCTTTAGAAATGTTTTCTTAAGAGTAGGCACCAGTCTATGTACAGTCGGATGTTCTTAGTTGGAAAAATAAACAGTTGGATAAACTTGATATTTATTAAGAGCACTCAGAAGTATTACAGATGAAATGGATTTTAATATGGACATGAAAGATTTAAGCATTGGCAATAAACTGTTGGTAACACATCAATTTCCTTTTTTTTTTAATCTTAAACTAGAAATAGTTAAGGATAAATAAACAATGTACTCAAGATTTGCCTTCCCACACCACTGAATAATGAAGGAAAATTGGCATGAAGCAAAGAGAAAGCACATGTCCATTGCTATATACTTGATAGATGCAAAACACTCAGAGATTCCTAAGCACATACATATGTGCAAATATACATATATGTAATGACACTGGAAGTATTTCTGCCTTCAGAAATAGTTCTTCAAATATTTAGATCTCTTTTTTCAAAAAGCATTTCCCTACCAGAGTTCTCATTGTGGCTCAGTGGGTTATGAACCAGACTAGTATCCATGAGGAGACAGGTTTGATCCCTAGCCTCACTCAGTGAATCTGGCGTGTCCATGAGCTGTGGTGTAGGTAACAACAGATGTGACTCAGATCCCTCACTGCTGTGACTGCAGTGAAGGCCAGCAGCTGCATCTCCAATTCCACCCCTAGCTTGAGAATTTCCATATGCTGTGGGTGTAGCCCTAAAAAGCGAAAAAAAAAAAAAAAAAAAGAATAAGAAAGAAAAGGATTTTCCTCCCACATGAAAAGTGTACTGCCTAAATAGATAAGGATAGGGAGATAAATGGTATAAAACATTGGATCCAGAAGGAAACTCAATTCTCTTTTCTTTCTGTGAATTGAACTAGAGAAGTTTTCTTATATCACTTCTACTTGTGTTCTTTAATAAGTGGAATCTAAGCCTCGGCCCTTTCTATGATGGTCTTTACCATATGCCAATTGTCTAAACTCCCTGGAGGAGCAAAATCTCACAGCACATAGGAAGTGAGATCTCAACCATTATGTTGGGTTTCCACCACTTCAGACAATAGATTACCCTTCAGAGCATTGTGTCTTAAGCTTTAATGTGCATAGGAATCAGCCCGAGAACTTATTAAAATGCAGAATCTGTTTGAGTAAGTCTGGGGTGCTGTCTGAGATTCTGCATTTCTAACAAGCTTCCAGATAATGCCCAGGCTGCTGCTCTATGGACCGTACATTGTGTAGTAATGCTTTCAGCTGAGAACTGATACTCAACTCACTTATGGGCTTGCCCTCCCCCTGAGCCCCTCAAAGCTTCTCAGCAGCACTTTTGGAACACAATTTGTAGGCTTAGTTTTTGACTCAGGATACTGTCCTGATAAGAAGGAAATTTGAGACTATAATAGCTCAGCAGATTAATGCTAAAATCAACCCTGCTGTCATCCAGTTTAATTTTGTGATGTTTCTCAAACTTTGACTAGGTTCCCAGTGTGTACCCATTTTCAGAATACTGGGTCTTAGGCAGATGTCTTGTTCTCTCCATTTTAATACCTGATTTCATAATCTGTCTGGCTCAGAAGGCCTGAAGTCTTAAAATGAACAGTGACTTACCTACGTGCCTCACATCCTGACTCAGTTGATTGCCTGCTGCCAGCCCTTAAGTCACCTGTTGGAACTTGGCACTCTACCTTTGGCAGGACATCCTAAATACTGACTGCCCACTCAGACAAAATTGGCCTAGCACCTGTCACTGTGTTTCATGGACTCCAACACTTCCTGGCCTCCCACTGATGCTGCCTCCTGGCACCTGCACAGTTATTCCTCCAGGTGTGTGGTCCTCCTCTGGGCATTTGTCCCATTGTTTTGATCAAATTTCTCCTAGAATCTATTCATATTCTACAAGCCTCAGGATAATTTAGGATCCATTCTCATTTACCAACCCTAGGTCTTATGTTGATAACTTTGTTCCGATAGAGTTCATATTGTTCAGTGATTTTATATTGTATACCCTTGAATAGATTAGTAAATGGAATACAGTGAGAACAACATGAAGAGATATAATATGACTAATAAAGGGTCTAATAATGCTTTTTAAATTAAAATTGTATTTGACAAGTCCTGTCTTTACTTGTCATTGGCAAGATATCATATCCCATTACTTCCTTTTGTTTTAGCAGTATTCTGTGACATGACTGGAAATGATTTGAGAACAGGCAATAGTAGATGTGTATCCTACCAAATATACAACATAATTAAGCACCTGATAGACTTCTTTTAACTGTATTAATAGATATATTTCTATGGTTTAGGGTCTGGAGGTATACTTATGTATATTTTATGGATCCTGTGGAATTTTCTTCAGTGAACCAACAAGTTTTCAAGATCATCATGGATCAGTACTACTAGTTTTGTCAATTATGTTTCACAAGAGACCTTCATAAATCAAAAATGGGGAGAGCTTCATCTTTCTAGCATAAAATTACAAAGCACCTAAACCAGAAGCTTGAAAAGCAACAAGGACTGTGGTCATAATTCATATGATTCCCCACCCTAGTCCCCAAATGGATGTTAGGAAGAAAACAGATACACAGAGGCTAAGGAGAGGAAACTAAGCTTTGTTGTATGTTTACTCTGAGCAAGCCTCTGTGAAAAGTAAATCTTTAATTCTTTCAAGAATTCTTTATAGTAAATAATTATTATTCCCAGAGGATTAGACAGACTCCGAAAAGATAAATAATTTGTTCAGGATTACACCAGTAACTGGTAGTACCTGCATTTGTACTGTGTTGGGTTCGTATAAAAAGCCATGCCTTTTAAACAGTTTCAGAGTATTGAGATTTCTTAATTTTACCAACATTTGTCTGGTAAAGCTTTTGATCTTATCTAATTTCCCACGATACATAGTAATTATTTAGGACTGTTACAGCAATTTAGTGTCAAGCAAGACCATGATTCCTCCTACAAGGCATTTCTCAATAAATGCTGTGAGAAAGGTTATAATGTTATGTCATTCTACAAGACTGTGAGATCCCATAGTAATATAAATTAATAACTAAGAATTTTTAAACAAAACTCACATTTGCTGGTAAGAAATTTTAGTGACTTTTGTATTTTGTGGTCTAGTACCCAAAAGTCACCATCCTTCATGTAGTCGAAAGACATACATGCTTTACGATTGAGTCTTACATTTCCTTTCCTCTTCAGTAGGAAATTAAACATAAAAGATTTATGATTAAAGCTTTGTTTTCTTTAAAACAAAAGTGATCACAATAAGTAGCATGATAAAAGTATTATTAGAGGTGACAGGCTATATTGCATATGACAGCTGGTATCTTTTCTCTAAGTATAGCAATTTTCAGCCAACTTGGGCTGATGCAATAAAAGATTTGTGATTAAAACATGCACAACATATCTCGGAAGTAGCCAAGACTCTCCCTCAGGAGCTGAATGCCACAGTCCTCAAGAGGTGAAGCTATCTCTTTTCTTGTCAGCAAAGGCTGCCATATGGAGGACTTTCAGGAACATTCAATCACTGCTTCTTCACTGGGATAGCTAAAAATTGTGTTAAAGAGTCTACCACTTTCTCCTGACTTCATAACATTTCAGAAGAAGAAGAAAGTTCAATCCAATTACCAACTAACAAATTTTTTTTCAGTTTTTCTCCCCTGATACAAAGCCTTTTGTGAACAGCAAGTGATATGGGGGACAGTTTTTTGTTTGTTTTTTTGTTTTATTTTGGTATTTTCTTTTCAGGGCTACCAAATAAGGACATGTTGAATTGCTGGAACTAACCAAAAGTTCAAAGGAAAATTTTAGTTTCTATTTTGTACTTCTGGAAAACAAATTTGAAAAACAGAGTAGTATATACTAAGGAGAAATCAAAAGCAAGATACTGTTCAGTAGGTATATATAATTCCTCAGGGAGAGATTGGCCAGATGAAAATGAAGCAATATTTGGTAAGGATGATAGAGCAGCAAAAAAAAAAAAAAAAAACCCTTTTGCATGAAGGGATTCCAAGTTCTTTAAAGACTTACTCATGGAAACACATTCTTTATGGATATATATTCATTTACAATCTATCTTAAATATTTCAGTAAGTTACTCTGAATCTTTTTCACAATGATTAATTCTGTTCAAGCTCACTGTCGGAAATTAAATGGAGATTTTTAAGATATTTTTGCTTTTTTAAGCATTAGGAGAAAATGTCTTCTGTATTGAGGTAATCAAATCCATTGCTCTTAGGATTTTGGGGTTTGACTTACCAAGTCTACAAAGAAAACTCTCCCAGAACTAACAAAATTAGATTACCTTTGAATTCTCATCCCAACTTTGAATAGTCACTAATTCCTTTATTTGCTCTTTTGGTGTTTGCAAAGGGGCTCACTAAAGCCTGAATTGATATAATTATTGGCTCAGATTGTTAGAGGTCTAGGCCAGATGGCTATGGGTTTCTAAAGTCCCAGTTGCCTGTGGTAGTTTTCCTAGTTTGCCTATAGGGTTTGGGGATCAGCAATTGAAAGGGCTACAAACTTGTAAAACAGTATTATTCATGGGGGCAGAATGTTCATCAGCGTGACCCAGTACTAAATACATTCATTATAGGCATTTCTATTCTGCACAATTTGCCACACAGCACTGGTTTCTAGAGGGGGGGAGAAAAGACAATGGCTTATAAAATGCCTTTGAATGCTTAAAAAGAAGGGGAGTTCATGCTGAGACTCCTCTGCTTTCTTTTTTGGAAAGAACCTTCTTAGTAACTTAGGCTGAGCTCTGCCTAGAGTAAGCAAAGTGGAAAAATCAGAAAATTACTTTTTTTATGTGTTTCTGGGGGGCAAAATAGAGAGTGGGAGAAAATAAATGGAAAAAAGTGACAGCGAGATTATGTGAAACTGCAAATATGCAAGTGGATGAAGACAGCTGAGGAATAATGCAAGAGGTATGAAAAAAAGCAGCAAGAATAGAGCCATGATGATAAACTTAAAAGGAATTGCAGAGCAGAAAGAACATCATAAATAATCATATTTTCAAATAAGAATACCATATCAGTTTCTGTGACCTGGATAGAGCACAAACCTCCCATGATATTTCCTTAGCATTTTGATGCACACAAAATGCAATTTTCAGCTCAGGCATTTTATTCTTCAATGTAAACAAGTTTGGGGTTTTTAAAATACATATCCCAAAAGTGTTTTTATAAATAATACATATATTATAAAAATTTGACTTGTAAACTACTGAGTCCATGTTCCCCCAGTATTCATTGTGAAGGCTCACCATGTAAAAATAGTACCTTTCTGTAAAAACTGGCATGCTTAAAGCATAAGATGTCTTTTACCAAAGGTAAATAGGATTTTTTGAAGTACCGGACAAAGAAATGCCATAGCCAATTTTGCCAAAACTCTGGCAGTGTTATAAGGGAGAACTATATTGCTAATTAGTTTCAAATTCTAAGGTGTTCCTTTAAATCTTGCTAATTAAGAGAAATCAAGAGTGGAAAAGAGCCCTTTTCTTATCTTCAAAGAATAAAGATGAAAGAAAAACAGAAAATGAAACCTCTTTACTTGGTCTGTTCTTTAAAACAGAGCCCCAAGAAAATCTGCTTGTGCTCACAGGATGAGAAAGACCCAAGTATTTACAGAGGGGGAGGGGAAGGAGGCGGGCTGAGAAGCATAATTAGAAGCAAGTTTTCAAATTTTATTAAATTCCTCCACCAACAAAACGCACTTAGAGGTATTTTAAGTTAAACCAGTACTTAAGGACTATGAAAAGCAAGATGATTACATGTTTGTGGAAGAAGAAAGGGCAATTAAGAAAACCAGGACAATTTAAAATGCCATATAAATAAAGGCAACCAGAAGTTGATTTGAAGTTTTTCTTCTGTAATTTGTCTCCCCTTTGTCGTGGCACGCTCAGAGAAAGTGAATGCAGTAGATGGAGAGAAGGAGGAGGGGGAGAAGGGTGGGGGAAAGGAGGAACAGTAAAGGAGCCTCTCCCATCCTCCCCCAGCCCCCACCAGCCCTGCTAGCTCGGCTCGCTCCCGCGCCTCCAGCCCCCGCCCTCCTCCTCCTCCCATCTCTCCCTCTCCCACCCTTCACTCCAGTCCGCCCTGCCCTCGCTTTGGGGACTCCATCAGCTTTTGATTTGGAAGGACGCTGATTGGCTGGAAGCGATTCAACACACGCCGGGCAGGAGAGCTTTGTCTGAGTTGAAGTGAAGTTGTACAGATTTTAGACTGGAGTCAGCAATCACGGGTGTTTAGTCTGCAGCCGAGCGAGAAAGGGAGAAAGAATCGCTCGGGAAAGATCCACTGCAGACTCCGCCAGCACCCTGCAATAGATGGATTCCGACTACACAAGGGGGAAAACGCGGAGGTGACACTCTTTTGCTTGCCAAGAGGACAAACAGCCAAACAAATGCAAGGATTGGACTCCATGCCGGTAATGTCTGGAAGTCGTGACACGGTGTGTATAAAACAAAAGTTTGCGAGCTGTTAATTGCTGTGCTGGGTTATTAAGAGGCGCTTTCAAGTTTCAAGTACCAAATGTAGCTTAGCTTTAAGTTGCCAAAGGAAGTTGAGGGAATTGCTTTGTGGTTTTAACTTGCTCTGTGAGAGGAATCTCATAAACTGACCGATGTACCAAATGAATGCTAAAATGCACTTTAGATTTGTGTTTGCACTCCTGGTTGTATCTTTCAACTCCGATGCACTGGGCAAGAATTTGAAATACAGGATTTATGAGGAGCAGAGGGTTGGATCAGTAATTGCAAGACTATCAGAGGATGTGGCTGATGTTTTAGTTAAGCTGCCTAATCCTTCCACTGTTCGTTTTCGAGCCATGCAAAGGGGAAATTCTCCTTTACTCGTAGTAAATGAGGATAACGGGGAAATCAGCATAGGGGCAAAAATTGACCGTGAACAACTGTGCCAGAAAAACTTGAACTGCTCCATAGAGTTTGATGTGATCACTCTACCCACTGAGCATCTGCAGCTTTTCCATATTGAAGTCGAAGTGCTGGATATTAATGACAATTCTCCCCAGTTTTCAAGATCTCTCATACCGATTGAGATATCAGAGAGTGCGGCAGTTGGGACTCGTATCCCCCTGGACAGTGCTTTTGATCCAGATGTTGGAGAAAATTCCCTCCATACGTACTCTCTCTCCGCCAATGATTTTTTTAATATCGAGGTCCGGACCAGGACTGATGGAGCTAAGTATGCAGAACTCATAGTGGTGAGAGAGCTGGACCGGGAACTAAAGTCAAGCTATGAGCTTCGGCTCACCGCCTCGGACATGGGGGTCCCTCAGAGGTCTGGCTCATCCATACTAAAAATCAGCATTTCAGACTCTAATGACAACAGCCCTGCTTTCGAGCAGCAGTCTTATATAATACAACTCTTAGAAAACTCTCCCGTTGGCACTTTGCTCCTAGATCTGAATGCCACTGATCCAGATGAGGGCGCCAATGGGAAAATTGTCTATTCCTTCAGCAGTCATGTGTCTCCCAAAATTATAGAGACTTTTAAGATTGATTCAGAAAGAGGACATTTGACTCTTTTCAAGCAAGTGGATTATGAAATCACCAAATCCTATGAAATTGATGTTCAGGCTCAAGATTTGGGTCCGAATTCAATCCCGGCTCACTGCAAGATTATAATTAAGGTTGTGGATGTGAACGACAATAAACCTGAGATTAACATAAACTTCATGTCCCCTGGAAAAGAAGAAATATCTTATATTTTTGAAGGGGATCCTATTGACACATTTGTTGCCTTGGTTAGAGTTCAGGACAAAGATTCTGGGCCAAATGGAGAAATAGTTTGTAAGCTTCATGGACATGGTCACTTTAAACTTCAGAAGACGTATGAAAACAATTATTTAATCTTGACGAATGCCACACTGGATAGAGAAAAGAGATCTGAGTACAGTTTGACTGTAATCGCTGAGGACAAGGGGACACCCAGTCTCTCTACAGTAAAACATTTTACTGTTCAAATCAATGATATAAACGACAATCCACCTCACTTCCAGAGAAGTCGATATGAATTTGCAATCTCAGAGAATAACTCGCCAGGGGCATATATCACTACTGTTACAGCCACAGATCCTGATCTTGGAGAAAATGGGCAAGTTACATATACCATTTTGGAGAGTTTTATCCTGGGAAGTTCCATAACTACATATGTAACCATTGACCCATCTAATGGAGCCATCTATGCCCTCAGAATCTTTGATCATGAGGAAGTGAGTCAGATCACTTTTGTGGTCGAAGCAAGAGATGGTGGAAGTCCAAAGCAACTTGTAAGCAACACCACAGTTGTGCTTACCATCATTGATGAAAATGACAATGTCCCTGTGGTTATAGGGCCTGCACTACGCAATAATACTGCAGAAATCTCCATCCCCAAAGGGGCCGAAAGCGGCTTTCATGTCACAAGAATAAGGGCAATTGACAGAGACTCTGGTGTGAATGCTGAACTCAGCTGCTCCATCATAGCAGGTAATGAGGAGAATATCTTTGTAATGGATCCACGATCATGTGACATCCATACCAACGTAAGCATGGAATCTGTTCCCTACACAGAATGGGAGCTCTCAATTGTCATCCAGGACAAAGGCAATCCTCAGCTGCATACCAAAGTCCTTCTGAAGTGTATGATCTTTGAATATGCAGAGTCAGTGACAAGTACAGCAATGACCTCAGTAAGCCAAGCATCCTTGGATGTCTCCATGATCATCATTATTTCCTTAGGAGCAATTTGTGCAGTGTTGTTGGTTATTATGGTGCTGTTTGCAACTAGGTGTAACCGAGAAAAGAAAGACACTAGATCCTACAACTGCAGGGTAGCAGAATCAACTTACCAGCACCACCCAAAGAGACCCTCCAGGCAGATCCACAAAGGGGACATCACGCTGGTGCCTACAGTAAATGGCACTCTGCCCATCAGATCTCATCACAGGTCATCTCCGTCTTCATCTCCTACCTTAGAAAGAGGGCAGATGGGCAGCCGGCAGAGTCACAACAGTCACCAGTCCCTCAACAGTTTGGTGACAATCTCTTCCAACCACGTGCCAGAGAACTTCTCATTAGAGCTCACCCACGCCACCCCTGCTGTTGAGGTAAGATCACACCCTGCTAATCTGATCACTGACAGAGCCTGCAATTAGTGATCAGAAGTGGTGTATGTGATAGTTCTTAACAGTTTCCATTCATAAGTAACTATACTAACACCATGTAAATTAAATAGGATGCAAGTTACATCATGTAGGCACAGCAAGTATACACACCTTACCACACTGTTTCAAGTTTTTCATAAAGAATTTTTTGCATGTACTTTGTGGAGTATTGAAAAATAAATGTGAAGCCAGCAAAGGACTATCTACTTCGAGTCCCCTCATGCCCAGATTATGATACTTCAAGCCAGAAATAAAGGGGCTCACTTTATTCTCACAGTTATGGTCTCTAAGAAAAATTTAAAAAACTGACGTCTCCAATTTTTGAAAATTTTCTGACATTAATTTCACTACATGTGTTAGACTGTTCTATTTTACAGCATTCTCCATGCATTTATAACTGATCACTTTAATCTGAACTACAAAATAGAGAAAGCAGTTATTGAGAAGGGAATCCTCTTTCAAAAAGAAAGTCAGTTGAACAAGAGCTTCCAAATCTCCCTGGGATGTATTTCAGTTCTGTTTGGTAGCCGGCTGTATGGCCTATCATTGTCCAGCATATGCAGATCTTTAAAATGGAGATAATATGTTCAATTAACTAGGATGAAACAGCAACTGTTTTCCTTGCTGAAAGCTTGGGAGTACTGGGGGGTTTGTTTCCAGGAATCTGTACTGTCTATTTGGTTTCCAGCAGGTCTCCCAGCTTCTTTCAATGCTTCACCAGGGACAATATCAGCCAAGGCCAAGTTTTCGAGGAAACAAATATTCCAGGAGCTATAGGTATGAATTACCTTTGTGCTACCTATTAAGCTTCAAATATCATAAATGCTGAAGAGTTAAAAACTATACTTTCCCTGATTTCTCTTTCTAGATATGCCCTTCAAGATATGGACAAATTTAGCTTGAAAGACAGTGGCCGTGGGGACAGTGAAGCAGGAGACAGTGATTATGATCTGGGACGAGATTCTCCAATAGACAGGCTGCTGGGTGAAGGGTTCAGTGACCTGTTTCTTACAGATGGAAGAATTCCAGCAGGTAAGAGAGTAGGGAGAGATAAATCCTTATTTTCAGATCCACTATACCAGTGAAGGGAGCAATTTTTCCCATGCTTCTATTTCTTCTTTGTTCTTGGCACTGAAGTATCTGTCATATGCACACTGTTAGCAACTGAACATAAACTGAAACAGTTTAAAATTATTTAATTAAAATTCATAGTAAACAGTTGGTAGAGAATGGAAATAAGCATGCAAGCTTAAGAGGATAAGGAAGGAGTAGGCAGAGGAGGAGAGAAAACCACATTTCTGTCCCCTCTCTACCCCATCCACTACTGCCATAGGACACTCTTGAGCAAGTCTTTATAAAATTACTGGGTGGCTGTTTTTATGCAGACAGTCTGTTTTGGTGCCCAGTGGTGAACTGGACTGTAATTTGGAGGACACGTTTCCTGTGATGGGAACCAACTCACATAATCAGAGATTAAAATACACTAGGGAATGGTATATTTAACCACTAAAAATAGGGGAAAGAATGCATCTCTGTAGGTGGTATGCATGAAATATTTTTGTCACCTTTCATTTTATGTCTCCACTGTAATGGCAGAGGAACAGGCCTGCAGGAGGGGAATTTATAAGTACACAGCTAGATGGAGGGGATCCTATTAAGTTCTGAGCCACATTTTCCTTAGAGTCCCTTCTCTCTCATCCTACTGTCAGAAACTCTCTGATCCAGCTGAGTAAATACCAAGTGCATCACTGCAACAACCCTGTTTGTAAAGACTATTATTAAGTCAACCCTTAGGAACATATAAATATTCCCTTGGCTACTTATGCTTCTAAATTCCACAGAATGTTGATCAAATAACTGCCACTTGCTAAATGAATAAATGAAGTGATACATGAAAGAAAGGCAGAAGAATGTTCTATTACCTGCCTGAGTTCCATGGGACATTGGGTTTCTAAATGTAGACAAGTAAGAGAGCTTAGGAAATAGACATGAGGGAGCTTCAGAGCCACAGAAATTCATTCAGCATCAGTAAACAGCAACTCTGGCTCTCCTCAGTGGTACAGTAGTGGTGGCAGTGGCAATAGCTGCATCAATATTAATATTAGTCCAAGAAGTCGCAGTAGTAGGTACCAACCATGCCCTGGTGCTTACTCTGGGCCCATGGAGGCCTGCATTGCTTGTCTCAACACTCTGACATAGGAATTAGTGGTAGTTGTAATAACAGGTGTGTCCACATTTTTTTTTTAGATTTGAAAACCAAGCTTATAAAGGTTAAAAAAATGTGTCCAGAATCAAGCAATTTGTACATGGTAGAGGTGAGATTTGAACCAACCCCTCTATTCTTAAACACTAATCCATCAAGAATAAGAGCAAGTTAAAAGGTTTTATGTTTTTTAATACATCGAGTGGTTTCTTTGTTCGTATATTCTAAAGTCTTACTACTGTCTGTGAAACTATTAAATGCTGCTTGTTTAATTATGCCATTGCTGTAAGCAATACTGCATTTCTGGCAGGATGAATGTATGGGAAGGACTTCAAGTGGCATTAAGGGCTACTTCTACCATCAATGTACATTGAGAGCCAAACTTACACAGTCACCCATGGCATCTTTCTTTTAATTCATAGACTCCCTAGACCAATTTAAAAAGAAATCCTTGAGAACCTAGTGTAATACATATGGCCTCAGACAACCTGCTCAATGAGAAACCAATTTTATTATTCTTACCTATGAAATGAAAGCGCCAGCTGAATTTCTATGATTCTTTGATGCTGATGGAACTCTAATTTTGAATATTGATCCATAATTCTGAATAACATGATTTCCCAAATTACATTATTTCATAAAACAGAAAAGTATAATATCATGAGTATAATATCAATAGTTCATATTATTTTTTAAACTGTAGACAGTTGACTTACTGAAATTTCAACTTATCAGTATTAATACAAGGAGAATAACTGCCCCTACTTAGATAACCTTGACACTTCTGGGCCTAAATGATGCCTAAAGTCCTTTTTAATTCTGAAATTGTATAATACAATAGCTTATCATGGTCTAATTTTTTTTTTTTTTTAAATCAAGACTCCTCTTTTGCTCTATCCTATATTTTCATAGTTACCACCAGACATGTTCACGGCAGGAGTGTTAAATAATGCTTGAATTAAAATAAAATAAAAGTGTTAAAGAATGCAGACATCAGGGAAACAATAGCTGGATATTGATAAACTCTGGATAATAATGAGTCTAGTTTAGTGAGTAACTTTAAACTCCTCTCAAGTTACACTTCTTTTCAGAGTTAGATGCTCACCTTTATACTATCATTAATATACAGACAATTCTTTACAAAGCAATTCTAGTTTTACACAATCATATTTAATCCGAGTGTGTGGTAGGAGCTTTTTGATAGGGTATAGCATTGCATTACCATAGACCGCATTACAGAACATATTCAGCTGCCTTACTAGCTGTCTGGCTCTATGTGGGGGTGTTGTAGAAACTATTCTGGAGGCATAGAGCACCAGGAAATCACTGATGACCCATAAAATATCTTAAGCTTTATTTATATTTGGCTAGTATAGATAGAAATATTCTTAATTGACTATCAAAGATTACCATCCCTTAATTATGGCCATCATTTTGTTGTTAACATCACCCATACTGTGGTTTATTCTTCACCCTGGCAGCTTCTGCTGGCACATGAGGGTGTAAAACTTGCTTTGTAAACTTACATTCCCAGAAAATATCCCAAGTAGGAAAAAAAAAAAAAAGTCCACATCTGAATGTCATTAATAGAAATCAGCACAGTTTTCTAAAGCATGACTATTTTTAGGACTTAACAGTGTCTTATTCCAACTCTTTTTTTCTGCATCAGACTGTGATCAAATATAGATTATGTTATGTTGCTTTGCCTGCCAACAGGGTCATTTCTGGTCATTCATTCCATTAATTCCCACAGAAGGATCCTGCATTCTGAGCAGTAGAGTCAGCATGCATTTTTGTCTGTTGGCTCATGTTTGTCAACATACTTCTGTCCTTACTCATTCAACTTTGAACTCCAGTACTACACATATGCCTGCAAAATCTCCCTTTTCCCAAAGTATTAGCTGCGCCAGGATGTTCTTGTGATCCTGCTTCTTGATTGAGCTTATTCCTTTTTTATCATCTGTGATTACTTAATTCAAACATTCCTTTTTAATTCCATGTTGTCTCCATTCTCATGGCCAGTATCCTACTCCTGGCTTTCCTTGTATGGCTGGCTTACTGCACCAGCACATGAATTGATATCTCTCTCCAGTACTTTTCCTTTGTCACATCTCTCTTTCATACAGCTTGAACAACTTTTTGAGAACATGTTAACTTCCTTTTGCAATAGGCAGAGCCATCTCTTCATATAACACACCAAATCATTGCTCATGTCATCTTTCTACCTGAAAAACTGGCTTCTTTTCACTTTATCTGCCTAAATCCTATTCATCTCTCAGAGTTTGTTTCAAGTTGCTCTTTAACTACTTCAGCCTCTACCTCTACTCTCATTTTATTTTTACTGTAGTTGCTGTACAATATAATTTATAGATGTACAATATAGTGATTCACAATTTTTAAAGGTTATACTCCATTTACAGTTATTATAAAATATTGGCTTTATTCCCCAAGTTTTATAGTAAATTCTTATAGCTTATCTTATACATAATAATTTGTACCTCTTACTCCCCTACCCACCTGTGTTGCCCCTACCCCCTTCCCTCTCCCCACTGGTTAACACCACTTTGTTTTCTATGTCTGGTGAGTCTGTTTTTGTTGTTGTTGTTGTTGTTATATTCACTAGTTTGTCGTAGTTTGTTTATTCCACATATAAATGATATCATTCAGTATTTGTCCTTTTTCTTTTTTTTAACATGCCCTCAGCATCATAGAGTTTGGCATTTTAACTGGGCAGTTATGACCTCATTTCCTGCTCTTGATGTGGAATCATACCAGAATCCATGTGAGGGGATGCAGCTATCATTGCACTTTACATATGGCAGGCTCTTAATGGAGAACTGATTGTTCACTCAATGATTAATGGCTTGAAAGAAGTTAAACATATGTTTTTCTTCTTATATCCTTAGTATAACAAGATGCTTGCTTCCTGCCCTACCTATAAGGTCTAGCACAGGGACAAAACTGATCATCATGCAGTGGGAAAGAAGCATCCTCTGCTTGACCATAACTTTCCTTTTCCAGAAAAAATTTAACCACCTGGCAGAACTTTCAAAGAGTGATGGAATTGTCACTTGCAGCACTTGACAAGTCCTGAATCATTGGACATAGATCATTGGATACAATAAGAGACATGTACGCTGAGGATGATTTCAAACAGTTGAGTTCCAGGGAAAAGAGTGAAAATACCAATGAAATTAAGAAATGCCCTCTTGTATGCCATTACTCTTCCATCTCTATTATTTTGGTCCTCCTCTCCATTAGTCTTTATTCATCCATTTTTCAAGCTTTTAAAATTATAAATTTTTATGCTAATGTATTATTTCATAACTGAAGTCCATTTATGTGAAGTTATAAAGTAGCATTCCCTGCCTAAAAATTTCTATGATCACATTTATTTTTGAATGTGAACTGTTGTTTTAATCACCCAGATGATATTGTTGGTTATTTTCATTTCATTTAGTTCTCTAGAAAGTTATTCATGTCAGGATTCTTAGAAGCTTATATAATATTTTCCTTTTCTACCTGTCATTAAACATTAAAAACCACACAAAATGAATCAAACAATTAATTCCTTCCCACAGAATTAAATCCAGAAAACAAAGGGGTGTTGTCAGGTCTGCTCCTCTTCCTTCTAACACGATGTAAGTAAGACAGTATAGACAGGTCTCCTTTACATTTTCAGAGACTTGGGGAATTAGGAAAAAAATTCATTACCACTTTGGTAGTTATCTCAGTGC